>NC_069502.1:1094319012-1094619012 GCF_027579735.1 Bombina bombina
GTATTGAAAATTATATAGAAATGTGAAAAATCCACGCTCACCTGGTGATACCTCACAGTATGAGGTATTTAGAAAGCCTTAGTGTTAGTAAAGTCTTCCTCCTCTCACTCCTCTATCTCTCCACGATCCTCAGATGTCCAGAATCTTTCCCCTGTTAGTGGGAAACTTGTAGGGCCAAAGTAGATGGTATTAAAGGGAGAGGGGATAGGGGAGACAGTGTGCTATTGACATATAAACACTACTAACACAAGTGTGTAAAAGTAACACCAGATTTATTATTAATCTGTTAAAACACCTATTACTTCAATAGGCACATATGACAATATTTTATAACAGTAACTATAGAGCCGTAGTAGGACCGGTACCAGGATCCTATGTATGGACCTCACAACCAGGTGCCTTCTAATTCGCTCTTAACACATAAAATATAGTAGTAAAAATGGAGCTCTGAAGGAATATAGTTAGACCGCTGCACTATGTTACAATTGTGCAGCAGCCTGTTCCTTATGCAGCTCCGTGTGAACTCCTGTGTAGTGTGCTGACGTTTGGCCGGGGGGGGGCGGAGCCTAACACGTTTCGTAACCAATGGGTTACTTCATCAGAGGTGTGGGCCGCCCCCCTACCTAGAAGAATATATACGCTTAGACTGAGGATAATTATCCTCCTACTAGCCCCTACGACACCATCTTGTTTGTGGGCAGCAAGATATTTATTCCAGTAGCGATATGTGGGCTTTTATTAGTGTAAGCTATATATTGGTCGCACTACAAGGGGTCTTAAGATACGGTGCTTGGAACACATGAAAAACATTGAGGCTGGAACTTTAAAAACCCCCCTAATAAATCATTTCACACAGGTACATGGGAAAAATAAGAATGATTTTTTTTATTAAAGCCATAGAACAAGTTCATTTAGGCAAAAGGGGAGGTAGCAAACTTTTGGATCTCCGCAAAAGAGAAACATTCTGGATACACAAATTGGAGACTCTAGAACCTAAGGGGTTAAACAGAGATATTGATCTGGCAGCTTTTTTATAACAGGTTTAGGGTTTTATTATTCATAAAATAATTTATTTTGTACATATAAAATTCATTTATATAGGGACAGTATATATTTTTAACAGAAATTAATTATTTATTGACTGTGAGCACCTTATGTATAGATAAGTTTTAAATGTATTTTATAAGGAATATTCACTTTATTTATACATCTGATTACTTCCTAGCAGTTTTATAACAATATTGATAATCTATTGTTGATTTTATCTGTATAGCTGGTTTTATATACATAATACTTCTTATCTCTGTAAACAGAGAGAATTGTTATCCAGTGGGTGCAATAATAATATATATGTTCCCTAAGAAGTAATGCAGTATAAAGCTTAAACGATACCACTTTTTTCCTTTAAATGCACTCAGATAGACACATCCGTTTTATTAATATGAGGTGCATTTGGTTAAAATATAAACTATTTTCAAAAGCTTACACTAATAAAAGCCCACATATCGCTACTGGAATAAATATCTTGCTGCCCACAAACAAGATGGCGTCGTAGGGGCTAGTAGGAGGATAATTATCCTCAGTCTAAGCGTATATATTCTTCTAGGTAGGGGGGCGGCCCACACCTCTGATGAAGTAACCCATTGGTTACGAAATGCGCTAGGCTCCGCCCCCCGCTAAACGTCAGCACACTACACAGGAGTTCACACGGAGCTGCATAAGGAACAGGCTGCTGCACAATTGTAACATAGTGCAGCGGTCTAACTATATTCCTTCAGAGCTCCATTTTTACTACTATATTTTATGTGTTAAGAGCGAATTAGAAGGCACCAGGTTGTGAGGTCCATACATAGGATCCTGGTACCGGTCCTACTACGGCTCTATAGTTACTGTTATAAAATATTGTCATATGTGCCTATTGAAGTAATAGGTGTTTTAACAGATTAATAATAAACCTGGTGTTACTTTTACACACTTGTGTTAGTAGTGTTTATATGTCAATAGCACACTGTCTCCCTTATCCCCTCTCCCTTTAATACCATCTACTTTGGCCCTACAAGTTTCCCCCTAACAGGGGAAAGATTCTGGACATCTGAGGATCGTGGAGAGATAGAGGAGTGAGAGGAGGAAGACTTTACTAACACTAAGGCTTTCTAAATACCTCGTACTGTGAGGTATCACCAGGTGAGCGTGGATTTTTCACATTTCTATATAATTTTCAATACCAGAACGTATTACACGAAGTGTGCCTTGTGCGCCTGTTTTGTCACCTACTTTTCATATATATATATAAAATAAAAAAAATTCTGTATGTAAAAGACATTGGAATGTAAAATATTCATAACTCCCGTCAGGTTAGCGCACCAAAGATAAGTATTAGGTATTTTCTTCTGTGCTCTCCATTTAAGTCTATAGGGAGAATAAGTTAACACAATGGGGCCTATTTATCAAAGGTCTTGCGGACCTGATTCGACAGTGCGGATCAGGTCGTCCGCAAGACCTCGCTGAATGCGGAGAGCAATCCGCTCTCCGTATTCAGCATTGCACCAGCAGCTCACAAGAGCTGCTGGTGCAACGCCGCCCCCTGCAGACTCGCTGCCAATCAGCCGCCAGCAGTGGGTGTCAATCAACCCGATCGTACTCGATCGGGTTGAATTCCGGCAATTCCTGTCCGCCTGCTCACAGCAGGTGGACAGGGTTCTGGAGCAGCGGTCTTTAGACCGCTGCTTCATAACTGGTGTTTCACACGGGCCCACAAGCTCCATTCGGAGCTTGACAAGTGGACCCCTAAATGAAAGCCTTTGGCTAGCGAGCTTCAGGTTCCGCTCGAGCACAAACTTTTTACTTTCAACTTGTAATATGAGCGCTAGTGCAAAAAGCTTACTTGTGAAGTTTACACTCAAGCGAAATCACTAAATAGCGCCCCACTAGCCCTATATATTTAATATGATATCTTATTATATATGGTTGAATTTTTTTCAGTTTGATGGAATCCATTTGGTAAGATATGGCAATTTTAAATAAAATTAACAACTTTAATTTCTCATTGATGTGATATAATTAATTCTATAAATGATTAATGCTGGTAATATTAGACATGTGCACAGCGGAAAAATTTGTTTCGGACCGATTCAGATTTTTTCGAATTTCATTTCGGATCAATTCGAATTCGGATACATTCAAATGTATTCGTTTCGGATTCAAATAAATTCGGATGTATTTGTTTCGGATTCGATTAGAATATTTAGAAGTTCAGTATGTGTTATTTTGATTCAGATGGTTCCAAGTTTCACAAATGGAATTATTTCACTGTTCTATCTCACTAAATCTCACTAAATTTAATTTTTATACTGAATTGTGATTAGTCCATGGGCATTCGAATGTAACGAATAAATCTGAACTAATTTGGATTTATTCATTACAAATGCATTTAGATTAGTTTAGTTTCATTGCTAGGGTAATTCGGAAATTCGAATGATATATAATCTCCGAATTTGGCGAATTCGTCCGAATTTCGATTTGGAACAAAACGCACATGTCTAATAGCGATCTGAGTGTGATACTGTAACCGTTCTGCTATATGTAGATAGTAAACTGGTCAGCCAAAGAGAGGCACAGATGCTGGACAGGATAGGTTGATGGGCAGATTAATCATTTCTAGTTTGTATCTGATTCAGGTTTAGAATTAGGATAAATATGGCTTTAAACTATCTCAGACGGAGACATCAATTGGCCAATCATATTTGAGTAGTGGCTAAAGAATAACCTCCTTCTTACTAAAAACATCAGAGAACTCTTTATAGACTAAAGGAATCCTACAGACATAAATGTCTCTTGCTTTTAGTGTGTTCCCAATAGGAATGTGCATTAAGATCCTTTGTGAAAATCCAAATGCGGAAGTAGGTGGCTGCTCGTCCCATTCAGATGTTTTTGTAGCCAAATTGATTCTAGTGAAAAATCCCCACACTAAGATCTGGATTTGCACATATCTTAGTGTGGTGATCTCTCACTAGAATCAATCCTGCCACAAAAAGATCTGAATGGCAAGAGCTGTTGCCTACTTCTGCATTTGAATCCTCACAAAAGATCTGAATGCACATCTCTAGTCCACAATGATCCATTTTACCTGCCAGTGGGCCAGACAACGAGTGAAGCCCAAACGTTATATCAGGGTTTCACAATTGTGCACGCAGGTTAAATTGCGCTGATATTACAAGTTGAAAGTAAACACGATCGCTTGAGCACAATTTAAGTTAACGCTCGTCTGGTTAGTGCGTTCTTAGACGCCTTTAGAAAACACATAAAAAATACATTACAAAGTACAGTTACACTCATAATAACACCATCTAATACAAATGATTAAAAAAATATATTGGATAAAAAAAGTTATAGAGGCTCAAAGATATGAGGTCTCAGGTGTTAGAAAAAAGGCAGGCAAAGAGGTTTAACATTAAGATACATACATACACATGTATTTAGACGTACATGTATGTATATGTATATATATATATATATATATGTATATATGTGTGTACATATGTATTTATATGTGTACATATGTATTTACAGACCTGTGAGTGCATTACTTTGGAGGAAATATTGGTTGCATTTCTGCACCCAGGCATTTGGCTTTTGGTGGGTGGATCTGAAGAAAGGATTTGAATATATATATATATATATATATATATATATACACATACATACAGTATATGTAACCCCTTATCGCTTGTGCGCAAAAGTTTGTGCTCCACTCGTAAAATGGCTATTTATAAGTAGCTCGTTGGCAGTTCCTGCAGCAAGTGTATTGCAGAAATACTTCTAGTGTTATTTGAAATTAATTGAATTTAAAATACCACCAATATGCTCTTTTGACTACAGTAGAAATGACAGATCTTTTTTAATGAAGGAGAAAAATCATCACAGTCAAAGCAGTTCAAACATTCCAGTTTGAGAGACAGATAAAGATTTTTTTCCCTACACATTTCTAGAAGGAACAGAATGATATGCAATGTTCTGTCATATTACTCTATGTACATAGTCAGCTGCTATGGGGAATAAAATATAAATCACATGGGGGGCGGAGCCTATGGCCTAACAGTGCAGACGTGCAGAGACAGAGCTCTGCTTGAATTAAGTAAAATAATACTATTTATACACCTAAAATTCCGCAAATTATCTCCTACATTCCCTGTGGTAGTTGGGGGGGACCCCCAAAACTTTACTTCATCCGATTTGGAAGAAAATCAGAGATTCCGCGATAGGCCTCATAGGAGTACCGGAGGCATCCACAGGAAAGACCGCGGCTTCGGCCTCTTTCGGAACTCGACACCGGCTGAGACCAGAGTTCTAACAGCAGTCAGCCTCAAGATAGTTTGACCGGGGGTGCCTACACATAGAAAGCCCTAGATAAGACACAGGGCGAGCAGTGACCAACCCCAGGACAGATCCTAATTTGAGAAGATCTTTGGAAAAGTCCCTTGATACAGGCTGTGAGTACCATTGAACTCTGAATTACATCAAGGGTAGCCCATTTTCAGATTGCTAGACCCTGCTTATAAATAATTCCATGATTTTTGCAGGACGCTTCTTATGCAAAGTGGCAAAGAGCACTCTATACTTTTATCTCTGCTCCTGGCCTAGGGCTTAAAGTGGCGCGAACATCAGCCATTTCCTTCATCACACATGGGCTTTTGAGATTCTGAGATTTTTATTTTCCTGCCATTACAGACTTTGCTGTTTCATAGCATCTGGTCATATAATCATATAATCCTCACAGCATCAGTACATATATTTCATATACTACCTTATCAGAAAACTACAACTAACATACAGGGGTAGAAAGGCCTGTGACTAGGTGCCCTCCTCTACCTAGTCGCTTCTACTATACCTCAGGATGAGATCCAGTGATTAAATTTCTTCTCTCCATCCTCTTACATTCTAATTGCCTTGCTCAGGCTAACAATAGTGCCTTTTTCTGCAAGCAATGTCTCAATCCTTTAAGAATAAAAGTAAGGCAACAACCAGGTCTAGGAACTCTGTAGCTGACCATTTTAAGCCTAAGGACCTGACTGCTCCTAGAGGCGCTATATCGCCACACTCCTGTCAAGAGGGATCTGATAGTCCTAAATCACCCATGTCCCAACATCAGGAAGAAGAGATGGAGTCTCCTACTAAGTCAGACATTGTTGATACCCTTACCAAGAGGTTGAATGACCTACAGGATAATTTGACATCTACTATCAAATCTTCAGTGGCGGATCTCAAAAAAGACTTAGCAGAAATGGGAGAGAGGACTGAAGCACTTGAGCGCAAACAGGAAGACCTCGCTATTGAGCAACAAAACATAATTGCTCACTCCCATAACCTCGCAGATTATGTCTCAGAAATAGAACAGAAAGTGGCAGATTTAGAGGACAGGTCACACCGAAATAATGTCAGATTTAGGGGCATCTCTGAAGAGATTTTACAGGCTGAATTGGAGACATTTGTCAAGAAATTTTGTGTCTCCTTGACCCCTCCCTCAGCTCCAAATGACATGCTGATAGATAGGGTCCACAGGATCCCAAGGGGCAGGAATGCTCCCAAAGACAAACCTAGAGATGTCATAGCGAGGTTTCACTTTTTTACTTACAAAGAACAACTCATGAGGGCTGCTTTCGCCAAGCCTCAACTCCCTGAACATCTAAGGCATATTCAAGTATTTCCAGAGCTATCACAGTTCACCCTCCAAAAAAGGAGAACCTTTCGCCAGCTTACCCAATCTCTTTGCACAAGAGGATTGAAATATAGATGGGGATACACCACCAAATTAATTATCCACAGAGAAGGAACTCTCTTTACAGTCGATTCTCCAGCAAGAGGCGAAGATCTTCTCAAGAAATGGGATCAGTCGGATAGCCATAATGCTCACTCTCCTTCTAGGTCTTCACAGTTAAGACCCATGGCAGAACAATGGAATCCCCTTCCACAATGCCTCCACCCAAGTAAAAGAAATTCGGTTTCCAGAGACTCTTCCCCCGGATAATCTGATAGTATAGGCACCAAATGTAGAACTCTGTTGATTCTATCTTTTTGTCCTAGGCCCATTTCATTAACAGACTCTTATTGATATTCTTCTCTCATGAGTGACCTTGCATCATCTGATGTAAGTCTTCTAAATAATATCTGATGTAAGTCTTCTAAAATAAATGGGACTATCTTTTTTTTTCTCTCCACTTTTACAGGAAAGACTCTATTACTAATGTTCACTACTAGACCCATGGTCTCGTTGATGTTTACTTATATGGAATTGAAAGTTTTATAAGCTGTTCTTATGCTAGCCCTTCATAATGTTGGATAAAATCTGTTTCACCCTAGACATAGTTTGCCACAGGGGTCCTACTTAGACTCTCACTCAAGGTGTTTGACGGACACAAGGTGTGTAGGCTTAATTACATTAGGGTCCCACTAACTTATTCTGTGATGTCACTTTGTCTAACCTAGAGATTAACACCTTGAGTCTTACTAAAAATGATACTTATAATTATTCATACATATGTAATGATATGGTCTTGGTTCTGTTTTCCGTGCGGGATATGACAACATGTGGCCGTATAACTAACTTTCCCTAGGCCGATTGGCTGCCTGGGAGATGCTGTTGTGTCCAACTCGGGAATTGATTCAATAGCATGATACATTATGGATTCTATATTATTTACTCATATTGAATTAATAGTTCTATAAGTTGTTCTTCTACTTGCCCTACATAATGTTTGATAAAATTTGTTTCACCCTGGACTTACTCCGCCATAAGGGTTTCACTTAGAATCTCCCTTTATCTGATTGACTGACATAGGGTGTTTATGTTCAAGTACCATAGGGGCCCCCTACTTTACTCTGTGTTGTAACTTTGCCTCACCTTGAGACTGACACCTTAAGCCTCATTAAAATTGATATTTTTAACTGTTCATACACCTGCTATGTTATGGTCTTGATTCTGTTTCCCTTGCGGGATATGACAACATGTGGCCGTATAGCTAACTTTACACCGGCCGCTTGGCTGAATGGGAGATGCTGTTGTGTCCAACTCGGGAACTGACTCAATAGCAGGATGCACCATAGATTCTATAATGTTTTCTATGTTTTCACTTATTAAGACATACAACCATCATGGTAAGTTGACACTCTTATTCTAGGTAAAAGTGTAGATGACACCTAATGTAAAATTTCTAGTTCTATAAAGATACACAGGATATGAGCTCTAATAATAGGTCAAGTAAAGTAAGATGAGACTATTATTCGCTTATATAAGAAAGACTCTACTACTGCTGTTCACTAATGGAACCTTAGTCCCATTGATGTTTTTAATTACTGAATAGACAGTTATTATATGTTGTTCTTATGTTTGCTTATACAATGTTTGATATGTATGTTTTACCCCAAACCTATTTTATTATAAGGTTTTTATAGAGACTCTCTCTGGGTTTGATTGATTGACATGGGTCGTCTTTGCCCACCCCATACTGGGGCCTCCTAACTAACTTACCTTGCGGTGTCACTATGTCTGGCCCCGAGACTGCACTCTCGAGACCCACTATCATTGATCCTTATAATTATTAATGTTTCTGCAATGACAGGACCTATGTTTTGCTTTCCTTGCTGGATGTGACAGCATGTAGTGATAAAACTAGTTTCCCCCTGGCCGACAGGCGGCTTGGGGAGTGCTGTCGACTCCGGCTTCGAAACGAACTCATCAGAGAGGTACAATATGGAGTTTATATTATATTTTATGTTTTCACTTATTAAGACATACAACCATCATGGTAAGTTGACACTCTTATTCTAGGTAAAAGTGTAGATGACACCTAATGTGAAATTTCTAGTTCTATAAAGATACACAGGATATGAGCTCTTTAAATAATAGGTCAAGTAAAGTAAGATGAGACTATTATTCGCTTATATAAGAAAGACTCTACTACTGCTGTTCACTAATGGAACCTTAGTCCCATTGATGTTTTTAATTACTGAATAGACAGTTATTATATGTTGTTCTTATGTTTGCTTATACAATGTTTGATATGTATGTTTTACCCCAAACATATTTTATTATAAGGTTTTTATAGAGACTCTCTCTGGGTTTGATTGATTGACATGGGTCGTCTTTGCCCACCCCATACTGGGGCCTCCTAACTAACTTACCTTGTGGTGTCACTATGTCTGGCCCCGAGACTGCACTCTCGAGACCCACTATCATTGATCCTTATAATTATTAATGTTTCTGCAATGACAGGACCTATGTTTTGCTTTCCTTGCTGGATGTGACAGCATGTAGTGATAAAACTAGTTTCCCCCTGGCCGACAGGCGGCTTGGGGAGTGCTGTCGACTCCGGCTTCGAAACGAACTCATCAGAGAGGTACAATATGGAATTTATATTATATTCTTTGTTTTCACCTAATTAATCTTACAAGCAACATGAAGAGTCGCCACTTTTATCCTATGTTAATGAATTATAGACCCATAAGAGATATTTAGTCATATTAAGACTACATGAGTCTCTATAATTCCAAGTGGCCTTGTAGATAGATACATGGTGACTATCCATTATTATGGGCTAAGTGTGGAAGGATGTTAGGTCTATATGTTCAATGTTTTTGTAGTTAATTAATCACTTGTTGACATATGCTTCTGGCCTTCTCCTGGTCCTGCTTTATGGGATCTCAGGGAGAATGTATAGATCAACAGCAGACACTTCTTTATATTATCCATAATCCCCTAAATTTTTCCCACACCTACCCCTCTTTTCTGGATCTCAAACACATATTACTTAAGGGAGGGCACTAGTTCTACTCCCTTACACGTACTGAATACACTAATTACACGTATTTATTTATCAGTATAGTTTACAGTTTCATATCTCTGTCTTTGCATTATCTGTTATCTTATTGTAAGGCCCTACTTAGGTGGCCTTGTTGACCCCCCCAATTATATTTAAGTTTACGGACATAAACTTACGGATCATTAAGAATCCCTACCTTCTCTTTAATATTGCTAGTTCCTAGCGCAACTAATCCTTAGTGACAACTTTGTCACATCTTCTTATTTCCTTTACTTCTCCTCTCATATGTTCTCTCTGCTTTAATCTTTCTCCTCTCCTCATCTATCTTCTTGTCTCGTTTCCCCCCCTCCCTCCTCTCCTCCCCCCCTTTTATTTTTTTCCCCCTCAACCCCACCTCTTCCCATGGCGACCTCCCTGAGGTTTCTTACCTTAAATGCTAAGGGCTTGAATTCGCCCGATAAGTGCAGCTTGCTGACGGCTTATGGCAGGAAACTTAAAGATGACGTTCTGTTTGTCCAAGAGACTCATTGGACCGTAGATCGAACTCAACCCTACAAGTCATCACTATATCCAGACCTTAAGACAGCTTTGTACACTGACAAAACTAGAGGAGTTACGATACTCCTACATAAGGACCTCCAATTTGACCAAATATATCATGAAAGTGACCCTGAGGGTAGATTCATCATATGTGTATGTAAAATTAACAACAATTTATATACTCTAGTTAATCTCTATGCCCCAAACCAACAACAAATACAATTTATTAAAAAGGTTCTAGACAAAGTGAAATTGGTAAGACAAGGACATATCGTGGTAGGGGGTGATTTCAATGTCATATGGGACCCCAAGCTAGATAAAAAACTTATTTCTGGCAAATCCATTGATCCCTATACCAGTTCTACAGCGACCAAATTTCGATCTCTATCTGCGAGGCATGAACTATACAATGTCTGGAGGTCATGCCACCCTGAGGACAGAGACTTCACTTTCTTTTCCAACCCGCATAGATCTTACTCTAGGCTTGATTACTTCCTTTCTGATTCCAGGCTTCTTAATGAGGTCACTAATTATCGTATACATATCTGTACATGGTCAGATCATGATGCAGTTTCCTTTGATATATTTCCATCAGTGACTCATAAGGGGTGAGACACATGGAGGTTCCCAAATTCCCTATGGGAGGAACCAGGGTTCAAAGACTCCCTCACAAAAGCGCTTAATGAATTCATACAATTTAATAAACCTTATGGGGAGCGCTCAAGGCATTCATTAGGGGTTTCAGCATTTCCGAATCCGCCAGGTATAGGAAGAGAAAAGGGGACCCTCTGGGCCAATTGGTCATGAAATTAAGGAATTTGGAAAAGAATAACAAAAAAAATTCCACCATCTCAATGTCAGATGAAATCACTATTCTTAAACGGCAAATCCTTCAGTTAGAACTTGATAGAGTCAAAGCTAATCTAGCGAAGTTCAAGCAAATAATGTACTATAAATGTAATAAGGTGAAGGAGCTCCTTGAAAGGAAACTTAATGCTAGAACTGCCCACTCCAGGATCCAGGCCCTGGAGGTCAATGGATCTAAAATGTTAGCGCCTGAAGCTATCTGTAATTCCTTTGCTGACTACTACTATAAACTTTATAATCTTGCGGATGTAGAAAACCTTGATACACCCCCCACAGATAGGATACAGGGGTTTCTCGATACTCTTGAGCTTCCTATGCTTTCCGAGGACGCGAGGAGTTCGCTTTCACATCCGTTCACTATTAAAGAAGTATATAACGTCATTAACCAGCTCAAGCCGAATAAGTCTCCTGGACCTGACGGCTTTACAGGTTCCTTTTATAAAACGTTTAGGCAGCACTTAGCACCCCTTTTGTGCTCTTTATTCACTGAAGTGGCTGAATTAGGAAGTTCCTCAAAGCATCTATAATTGCGATTCCCAAGCCAAATAAGGACCCCCTTTATTGCGCCAGTTATAGGCCTATCTCACTAATAAGTCTAGATGTTAAGCTTTACTCCAAATTATACTCCAAATTAAGTGGATTGTTCACTTACTGCCCTCCATTATACAGATAGACCAAGTAGGCTTCACTTTCGGCAGGCAAGGGCCTGATAACACTCGTAAACTATTACAGGTTTTTTCTGAGTCCGCTAAACTAGGACTTCCCGTCGTGGCCCTGTCTTTAGATGCTGAAAAAGCATTCGACAGGGTCCGATTGGATTATATCTGGCAGGTTCTAAAGTCATTTGGCGTTCCCCTACAATTCATTAAAATGGTCCAAGCACTGTACTCTGCGCCTTTTGCAACTATTAAAGGAGTAGGTTTTAGGTCTAAAACCTTTTCCATAACAAATGGCACCCGTCAGGGCTGCCCTCTTTCACCTCTGATTTTTGCTATGGCTATGGAACCTCTAGCCCAAGAGATTAGACTTTCCCAGAAAATAGAAGGGGTCACGATAGGCGGACGTACCAAGAAGATTGCTCTTTTCGAGGACGACCTAACCATTCTTTTAACTAATCCAAGCTCCTCAATAGCAGAAGTTTTTAAGACCCTGAAATATTTTGGCACCCTAAGCCTCTATAAAATAAATATACTCAAAACCAAAGCGCTAGCAATTAGTATTGACCCAGAGATCCTTACCAACCTCAAGACCCGTTTTTCCTTTACCTGGAATACGGATCTTATTAAACACCTAGGAGTACTACTTGGTCATGACTTAAATAAGGTTATTAAACATAACTTTGAGCCGCTGATCGTGGAAATCAAAAGGCTTCTGCAGAGGTGGGATTATAGAGAAATCTCTTGGATGGGACGTATTGCCACTCTGAAAATGGCTATCTTGCCCAAAATTCTGTATCTATTTAGGTGCATACCCTTCACGATCCCGAAAACTTACCTCTCCCAGATTCATTCTTTATTTATCAACTATGTGTGGAGGGGGAAACTGCAGAGAGTGGCGAACCGTATCCTCCAGTTGCCAATCGGCAACTGGAGGCATAGCTTTTCCCAATATACATTTATACCATGATGCTACCCAGTTGACTCATATTGCCGGATGGAGTAACGAGGAGGAGAAACCAGCCTGGTATCTTCTTGAGGCAGCCATTATTCCTAAGAACTTACATCTAAAAGATCTGATATGGATCCCTAAATATAGGCTCCCAGATTTGCTACTTACGAATAATATAATCCTTGACCATTGTCAGGCCTGGCATAGACTCAGACGCCACAAGGGAATTGCTCCACATCCCTCACCTATTCATAGCCTTCAGGGATTGCTACGGGCCTTCCAGATATTCATAAGCATGAGTGGTCCTCTTGGAACATCACCTATATAGGAGACCTATATAAACAAAAGAGGTTACTATCATCTAAGCAAATTGTGGAGCAAATTGTTGCGGACCCTAGGTGGCTAATGTTTGAAAGCTATAGAATATTAGACTATTGTCAGGCTTGGGGATTCCCCAAAACAAATTTGAGAGAATGTACTATTTGGGAAAAAAAAGATGGAAGTCAGAGAACAAACTTATAAAACCACTTACAAATCATCATCTTATTCTCCTCAGTGATTATAGTGAGGTTATGCCATGACAGATCAAGGCTTGGGGTTGTGAAATGAATGTTCAGATCACACCTACAGAAGTAGAACATGCGAATACAATTACCAAATTAGCCATACACTGCATATCACATTTGGAGACATATTTAAAGGTTCTCTTAAAATGGTACCTAACCCCCCTCAAGCTCACCAAGATATATCCTACGGCCTCTCCACAGTGCCGGAGAGAATGTGGCCAATAGGGCTCTGATATACACATATGGTGGTCTTGCCCAAGAATTGCTCCTTTCTGGAGAGAGACATTTTCCCTGCTCTCAGATTTAGGTTTGACACTCTCTATGACCCCGGTTCTGGCCCTCCTACATATAGGTCTTCAGGACCTCCAGAAATCTCAACAACTATTGGGAGCCACAATCCTGATTGCTGCTAAGGTCTGCATTGCTAGGGCATGGAAAAAGTCAGAGGCCCCAACCCTAGCCCAGATCATCCAACTCATTGACTACCTAGCTTCTAAGGAATGGGGCTTCTACAATGTAACTGATAGCATGGACAGTTATTGGATGATCTGGAGTAAGTGGTTTCTCAAACCTCCTTAGACGCCCCACTATTTCTTACTGCCACCTAAACTTATTTGCCAGCTTTTCCTTCTCATTCTCTCGAGGTACCTTTCCCACCCCCACCTCTCTTTTTTTTTCTTTCTCCCCCTCACCTCATTCCCTGTCTCCCCTCTTTTCTCTACTCTCTGCTTTATCAATCCTACGCCTTTTTTTTTTCTTTTTTCAAATTCTGGTTTGATCTCTTGTGATGTTTCTTATTTGTTTTCCATATATTGAACCTACTAGGAGTTATTTGTCTTTAATATTCCCCCCTTTGATGATCAAAATGTATATGACTGCTTGATTTCCCCCCCCAATTGGGGTCAAAATACACTCAGCTGACCTATAGGGACTTATTCAAACTGTTTCAAACTATTGCATTTTCGTAGAGCGTAACAAAAGAAATGTCTACTAGCGAGGAAATATATATCACTTCACACCTAAATGAATGATATTGTATTTCCTTAACAATGAAAGCACATGTCGAAGTTATCCTAATCTTCCTGGTTTTCCCCTTGAACTTGATTTCATGTAAACAACCATCTTCTGGATATGTAATGCGAAGTACTTGGATATCTACTTGGAAATTCCTGTTGTGTCTATGTTATGTGATACCACTTTACACTTGAGCAATTATAGTGACAACAATGGACTGTGACTTGATCATCTCTGTGGTAGTTTGGTCTGATGATATATACTTCCATGGTTTGCCCACCTAGGTCTTTGGCCTTATGTGTATCTTGATTGCCACTTTTAAACAGGGGGTCAATGATATCCCTATTGAGATCCCACTGTACGAGTCATCTCTACTCGGGCACAAGAACTAATAGGCAGTACTATACATGATTATGTGTCTCTGTCTCTGTGTTGCACTGATGTCTCGTATTATTGTAACATATATTGCTTGGTCTACTCTGCTGGTCCATTTATCTTTGTAGCACTAACTGTGTAAATACTATATAGTTCTATATATGACTATGCATTATTAGCGCTGTTGTACATTTATGTCCCTCTATTGTGCTGTAATTTTTTGCCTTTTTTAAGTCTGCTGTGACACTCATCTATATAGCATTGACTATGAGATGATATGGGGTATTGTGCCAATCGTTATAGGTCCCTCTACTATCACACATAAGGTTAATGACTAGTGGTCACTTCTCTACCCTTAGAGGTACATGTACATATGCATATTTATTCCTTTTGGGCTGATCTCTGATACTGTATATGTCCTGGGATATGACAGTACATAGTTTTTGGTGCCCCTTGTTTAAACACTTAGAAACACTTCGTTCCTGCACATAATCCTACATGGCCACCCACAATACTACAACATCCCTGTCACTCCGGGACTCAGCAACGCCCACTGGGGTTTTCTGACAGGCTATGCAAATTAGCCATGCAACCTAAACGTAAACAGACACATACGTTGGATCGTGCTGATCCGCGCCCGTTCTCTGGGCTCTGCTGTATCACGGACCTGACGCCTGATAACATAGAGGTAATAATCGCACATAGCACTTTAATCTTTGTTGCCTATGTTTATGTTTACTTTAGGCACTGATGTTCTCTGTATCCGCTGGGCTGTGTAAACGGTTCCTACTATCACATGACACTTCATGCTGGGGAGCGAGGGGTCGCTTCTATGTGTGCATCTGACTAACACATTGTTTTGTGAGGCTGTATAGAGTTAGGTTACAGTAGGCACATACTTGTTCCATATACACTTTAGATTATTAGATGCCTCTGTAATAGGCTAGTATTCACATATGTCTCAGCTGGGCCTTACGATAATGCGTGGGTGATACAGGTACCGCAATTTTGGGCTATTTGCGCTCATGTAATATGCTTAACTATACCACATACTTTTTATGCTCCTTTGGCCCCTACACATATACTATTCTGATGCCTATTACAACTCCACATACGGTAATCTGCTGATCTTGGCATCCAGGCACAGGGAAGATGCTACGGTTTCTCTAAGCAATTTTATATCAATTTATTTAAAACAGATACATTTTTTTCTATGGTGCTTGCATTGATCTGTGGTTTGACATTTCCTGCTTCTCTGCTTATAACTCTACTGATGTTTACCAAGCCTTTATATGTATATATTTAACTCAATGTATGTTTTTAACATTGTCATTAAGATTGAGGTAATTTAAGTTTATTTAGTTTATTAATTCTATTTTTGTATATTTTCTGGGTATTAGGCCTTGTTGTTTTGTTACCATGGTGATTGTGTTTTTGGCGCAATTTTCACTAATTGTTTGATGGGTGGGGCTATTGCTATATATTGCACACTTTGTTCACTTGCACTATTGTCTGGTCTGAGGAAGGGGTCTGCGAACCCTGAAACGTTACCGTAATAAAGACTTAAAAGATTCTTTGAACTAAATCCAGTGAGTGCAGTCCCTTATTGGATAAAGACTATATATATATATATATATATATATATATATATATATATACGCACACACACACACACACACACACACAGAAGAGAACTCACAGTAACTAACAACCAGCTCAATAACAGTGTTAGCCTGTTTTAAGGCGAATTACCACCTGGGTGCAGATTCCTCTCTAAATAAGGTAGCAACCCCAGATGATCTTTTGGCCTTCATTGGGTCTTGTCAGTGAGGTGAAGCCACATTCCTCTAAGCACTCTGAGCAAGGAGTCCAGGTCTGGTCGCCCCCTTTTCCCTTAGAGAGATTTAATACACACAGAGAGAAGCGCACTCACAGGAACAAACAACCATCACAATAACATTGTTAGCTTGTTCTATGGCAATTTAGCACTTGGGTGCAGCCTCTTTTTAGACCAGAAAAGCTTTTCCCAAAGTAGAACTTTCCTGTAGTATATCAGTCTGATCCTGCCTATTATGGTCAGTCCTGTGTCGAAAATACAAGGGAATTATTCCCTGAACAATGAAAACAGCAACCTCAAATGATCATTTCAGCCTACATTGGGCCTCGTCAGTAAGGTGTAGCCATATTCCTCTAAGCAAACTGAGCAAGGAGTCCACATCTGGTTGCCCCTTTTTTCCTTAGGGAGACTTAATACACACAGAGTAAGAGCATTCACAGGAATGAATAACCAGATAAATAACATTGTTAGCCTACTCTATGGCGATTAACCACCTGGGTGCAGCTTCTTTTTTGCCCAGTAATGGTTTTCACAGAGTAGAACTTTTCTGTAGTAAATCAGTCTGATCCCGCTTATTACGGTCAGTCCTGTGCCAAAATACTAGGCAATTCCTCTCTGGACAAGGAACACAGCAACCCCAGACAATTGTTTTGGCCTTCATTGGGCCTCGTCAGTGAGGTGTAGCCATATTCCTCTAAGCACACAGAGCAAGGAGTCCACATCTGGTTGCCCCTTTTTTTCCTTAGGGAGACTTAATACACACAGAGTAAGCGCATTCACACAGGAACGAACAACCAGCTCAATAACATTGTTAGCCTATTCTATGGCGATTTACCACCATTGAGCAGCTTCTTTTTAGCCCAGTAATGGTTTTCACACAGTAGAACTGTCTTGTAGTATATCAGTCTGATCCCGCCTATTATGGTCAGTCAAGCGCCAAAATACCAGACAATTCATCTCTGAACAAGGAACACAGCAACCCCAGACAATCGTTTTGGCCTTCATTTAGCCTCGTCAGTGAGGTGTAGCCATATTCCTCTAAGCACACTGAGTCCACGTTTGGATGCCCCTTTTTTTCCCTTAGGGAGACTTAATACACACTTAACACACACACAGATATATACTGTATATATATATATATAAATAATCATAATGTTCATGTAGAAAACTTTAATAAATAGCTCAGTGCTTATATATCTTCATGATGATAGTAGTAAGCTACAGTTGTTAACTGATTAGAGGTTGAAGCTGCAACTTAGAATACAAAAATGTAACATTTATTAAAACTTGAATTTGATTATCTAGATTTAACAAATGAAACATCCTGTTTGAATAAGAGAAACTGAAAGGTTAAGGTCCTTACAGTGATTATAATCTTAAGCACAGACAGTTTTTATTTTTTTACAGTTTCATTGAGCTAATCATTTACTTTACACTACGTTACAGTTTGCATGTCTATAGGAACGTGCAAGTGGCTAATTATGCATGTGTTGGGTTTTTTCTTACTGCAGATAGACCATGTAAGAATCTACATTTATAGAGTAGGTTAAAGTAAAGATTAAACTTGATGTTTAAAGTGATTGTAAAGTTTAATTAATAAGCGCCGGTATCTAAAAATAATCTTAAAAACAGGGGCACTTTCATTTATTGAACTTTACAAGGATGCTTATTTTTTAAAATACTTACCTTTGCATTATGGTAAACATAACGCTGCTCCTCCGCCCGCAGCTCCTGGTTTTATTAGCATATTGATGACAATCCAGCTTCCTCCAATAACAAAATCAAACAATAGTTGGGTTATTTAAATAAAATATATATATACATGGTACAGTAATAAAAAAAAGAGAATGTCAGATTTTGTTATCTGATAATAGACAATATATGATTGAGATATCTTAATCAACTACGAGTTCATCCAGGGATGAGGTTCAGTGACTTAGGGCAGAACTAGGGTTATTCAGGACAGGGCCGGACTGAGAATAAAAAGCAGCCCTGGAAAAATATAAAAACCAGCCAAATTTTCTGTTGAGTCTGTAGAATTTGCTTAATTAAATCTTTAGCAGTTTTACATTAGGTTCAACAAACATTATTCATAGTAACATAGTAACATAGTAACATAGTAGATAAGGTTGAAAAAAGACTGAAGTCCATCGAGTTCAACCTATACAAATCTAAAATACTTACAAAAAGCTCCAGTTAAGCTTAAATAACCCCATTAAAATGTGACCCATTTAATACTAGCAATCATATCCATGAATTTTGTTTATATACAGAAATTTATCCAGACTATTTTTAAATGTATCTATGGTATTGGCATTCACTGCCTCCTTTGGTAATGAGTTCCACAATTTTATTGCTCTTACAGTGAAAAAACGTTTCCGTTGCAGGAGATTAAATCTCCTTTCCTCCAACCTTAAATTATGACCTCTTGTCAGAAACAATTTTCTTGGAATAAAAAGAGCTTCTGCCATCTCTGTATATGGGCCTTGAATATATTTATATAAAGTAATCATGTCACCTCTCAAGCGCCTTTTTTCTAAAGAGAACAGACCCAGTTTGGCTAGCCTCTCCTCATAGGTTAATTTCTCCATTATACACAATATGTACATTTTGCATTGGAGCATCAGAAATATATTGAATTAGGATTACCAACTCATGATAGTATTATCTTCAGCAACTGGGTAAAGAGGAGCCAATAATCCTCAATATTTTAATCTATAATAAGCCTCAAGAGTCCAATTCATAAGCTCCTGGCTTCCGAACATTTTGTTTAATTAAATGTTTATTTTCCAGTTTTTAATTCGGCTGTATGAGTTTTTAAGACTTGAAATTGACTGTCAATTAAAATAAATAATCTCAAAATGCAATATTTTGTGCTATACATAATTAAATAATATAAAACTACTCTAGGCATAAGGATTCATTGAATAATTCATATGAGAGCAAGGGGGCAAGTAAGAAAAAAAAAGGGGGAGGGACTGGGGAAGGGACTGATGCCTTGGATGAATTGCATTAAAAGACGGAGTTGATCCCCCTCTACTCCCTCAGTCTCACTACTGCTCTCTTCCAAAGACTTAGTTTCCAAAGACATAGCTTCTCACTGTTCTATGCTATAATCTTTTAGATAACAATAGCTTTCAAATTAAATTGGCAAAGTAACTTGTGTGACCCATTCTGTCAGTGTTGGTGTGATTAGGGATTTCAAGTGGCGCGGGAGCAAGGCAAATTTTTATATGAGGAGAGGCAAAATATAGCAAAATTTGTTGGTGTTGTTATTTCCCACCAAAAAGGTCCCCAGTTTTCTGCAGGACCACCAGATATGAATTAGCAATGCTTTTATCTGCAGTCCCTCCAGCACCTACCAGATGTAGATGGGTAAATGTGCCTCAGTCAGGGTGAGATACCATCTTGTGAGGAGCTTAAAAATAGTTTCTTGTTTCTTCGCTGAGACTGAGGTGACCTTGTTAAAATGAAATACTTTAAGTCATTCTTTCTGACTAATACCAAGACCTAATTCTCTACTCCAATGAGTAGTGTATGAGGGAAGGATATTGATATTGGATAATAGTAACATCTGTAAAAAATTTATATAATGTCTCTGGGAGTCAGTATCATTAGACATATTTAGGGTGTTGTAGCGCTTGATAAACTATTTTCCTTGCCATGGGTATTCTTGAGTTTTTAGTTTACCTTGATGGAAAATACTATGGAAAACCATGTGGTTTAGAGCGGAACAGAGCAAGTCTGTTGCTTTGGCCATGCCATGATACCTGCATTATCAACACTTTGAATACTTTTATCAAGCTTGACCCATTACTTATGGATCGAGTTGTAGCTCCACTCCGAGTTACATCTTGCCTATAAACCTCTTAGTTTGGGAGGCCCAACCCCCCTTTGTCATTTGGAATATTCAGTGCTTTTTTTATTTAGGGATCCTCAATCTAATGCTGTTACATATATAGCACTCTATAGAGCCTTGTAATTGATTGATGTAAGTATGAGGATTTTTTTTTAGTATTACATTTTAATGTAGGTGTCTTTCCTTCACACCCAGAACCCTGTATAATGAGATTAACAGTCCACAATCTAAAACATGACTTTCTATAATTATTTAAGGCAGAGGCTTAACTAGAAACCACAGGGCCCAGGTGCAAGAATCTAAGAAGGGCCCCCCCGCCCCCCCCAAAAAAAGTTAATTTGATACATATCTTTTTTTTAACATTTAAAAATGTGAATCAAATTACATCTGCAAAAGGAGGTACCCTGTGCCCACAGTCTGTGAGATGGTCTATCCCCCATTACTGTATATAGTGACACTGTTTAACCCACCAGTACTGTATATAGTGAGTTAGTAACACAGTCTGTAATCTGCCGGTGAGATGGCTGGCCTGACCCTGCCCGCCCCAGTACTTTATAAAGTGACCACATTAGTCTGTGACATGGTCCATCCCCCCTGTACTGTATATAGTGGTACTGTATAGTGACACTGTTTACCCCCTGCCCCTCCCTATGCTGTAGTAACAAGGTCTGTAATTTGCTGGTTCCACAAACATACACACACACACATACATGCATAAATACACACACAGTCACATACATACTTACACACATACATACACACACACATACATGCATAAATACACACACAGTCACAAACATACTTACACACATACATACACACTCACATACATGCATAAATACACACACAGTCACATACATACACACACATACACATACATGCATAAATACACACACAGTCACATACATGCATAAATATACACACAGTCACATACATACATACACATACACACATACATGCATAAATACACACACAGTCACATACATACTTACACACATACATACACACTCACATACATGCATAAATACACACACAGTCACATACATACACACACATACACATACATGCATAAATACACACACAGTCACATACATACTTACATACATACATACACACACATACACATACATGCATAAATACACACACAGTCACATACATACACACACATACACATACATGCATAAATACACACACAGTCACATACATACACACACACACATACATGAATAAATACACACACAGTCACATACATACACACATACATGTATAAATACACACACAGTCACATACATACTTACACACATACATACACACACACATACATGCAGAAATACACACACAGTCACATACATACTTACACACATACATACACACACATACATGCATAAATACACACACAGTCACATACATACACACACATACACATACATGCATAAATACACACACAGTCACATACATACACACACACACACACACATACATGTATAAATACACACACAGTCACATACATACTTACACACATACATACACACACACACATACATGCATAAATACACACACAGTCACATACATACTTACACACATACACACACATACACATACATGCATAAATACACACACAGTCACATACATACTTACACACCTACACACACACACACACACACACACACACGGTAAAACAGAAACACTAACCCCTGTAGTCAGAGACAGAGACACTAGTGAAACATCACATCACACTCACATGATATCAGTGCAGGCAGTGGCAGGTCAATGTTTTTTATTGAAGACATCTTTTTTTTTTTTTAGCTGTGCCCCCACCCTTGGAGGCCCGGTCACAGTTGCGACCTCTGCACCCCCTGTAGCTCCGCCCCTGATTTGAGGGGCATCACAGTACTGACAAGACTTCTTAGATAATGATGCCAGAGTGAAGAGCTTTATGCCCTTAGGCCCAAATTGCCAAATAGCATCCACTGGTGCCTGAACATGCATAATGTAAACCATCCACTTTGGAAAGTCAAAAGTAACAGCTAACTAGATACAACCAGATATTAATGGTTTGCATTCCAAAAAAACTCCTGGTTCAACCAGCACCCTTTGTTTAAAATGTTCATGATATCACCATCAAAAACAAACTCAATATAAATGAGATAGCTATAGCAGGCTCTTTATATTCTAACTTTTCAACTTAAAAGCCCATTAACTTTTATCCTGTGTTGCAGGCAGATAGGCATATAACTTGCATATAACTTGCAGAACTTCCATTCAAAGTTCTTTTTCTAAGTCTATGATTAAATGGATTCTGCATCTGAGACCAGACCAATTCATACTTAATTGAGACAACAATCTGACCTTTTCTGTCAAGGGAGTATACATATATATACAGATCCTCCCTTGAGAGAGAAAGTCAGATTGTTGTCTCAATTACGTATGAATTATTGTTTTAAAAGATAGATAATCCCTTTATTACCCATTCCCCAGTTTTGCACAACCAACACAGTTATATTAATATACTTTGTAACTCTGTAATTACCTTATATCTAAGCATCTTCTGACAGCCCCCCGATCACATGAGTGTAACTATTGATTATCTATTGACTTGCTTAGTTGGTTGTGCAAAGCTGGGGAATGGGTAGTAAAGGTGTTAACTATCTATTTAAACAAGAACAATTTCAGTGTAGACTGTCCCTTTAAGTATGCATTGCAGCTTTATTTTGTCAAATAAGTATTTTGTTTTATGTTTTATTTCTTTTCACTGATTTCCTTGCCTCCCCCAGAACAAAAGAACCCCTTATAACCAATCACAAACTAATATGCAGATATAGGATGAATTCTGTTTGCACATGTGCAGTTAAAGGGACAGTCTACACCTTAGTTGTCTTAAAGTCTTGCCTTAGATTAAGCTGCAAATAGCCTCCTGCACCCTTTCTATATCATGCAGCATGAATGTTAAAAAAGTTATTTTCAAAAGAAATATTGTTTCTGGCCACTTTGAAATGGCTGCCAAGCTCCACCCACTGATGACATCACGATCTGGGCTTCAGCTAGGCACTCTGCTGAATGGCATTGACAATATGTTGAATACAACTAGTGAGCTTTTTGTGATTGGATGCTAAATGCAGCCCAGATTGTGATGTCATCAGTGGGAGGAGCTTAGCAGCCATTTCAAAGTGTCCAGAAACAATATTCATTTTAAAATAACTTTTTTACTGTTCCTGCTGCATGATATAGAATGGGGCGCAGTTTTTTTTTTTTTGCAGCTTAATCTAAGGTAAGACTTTAAGATGACTAAGGTGTATACTGTCCGTTTAAGGAAAGAGACTAGTGTAGCCTGCCCTCTTCCATTCCATTTAGCACTGATTCAACTTAGATGCTTAGTAATAGTTCATGTAACAGGTATTTAAAAAGACAGACGCGTTCCTTTCTATTCTCCATCTAGTAGCTAAAAAGAAATACATATTTATGTATTTATAATAATCTTCACACCTAAACTACATAGCATGCCTATGGCTATTGCAAAGAATGGCTTTTCTACAAGAATTGTCAATGCAAAATTGATAATCCACCTTTTTAAAAGCAAATAATTCTTGAGAAGGTTAGGGGGGAGATAAACAAAAGCGTTTAAAAAAAAAAAGAGAAAAAAAAAGCCCCCCTGGGAGAAAGTGGAACTAGCACAATTTTCAGATGTATTTTACAAAAAAAGACATCAAAATAAATAATGAATGTAAATTGCAATTTATGTATGACATGCAATAATGAAACAACTTATGCTTTGTTAAAATGTTAATTTTAATGGTCCTTTAACAGAGGAACTTATCAAATGCTTGGTTGTTTGTTTATTAATTATCCTGGCATTCTTAATTCCTGTCCCCTCCATCTGTTTTGACCTTGGACTGACTTCTGGATTATGATATATCCTTGATTCCTTGCTGTGTTGTCTGATCCTTATTGACCTCTTGGCTATAAACATTTGGAACTGTGTGTCTATCCTTCTGGATCTTCCCTGTGTACCGCTGTCTACTTACTTATAGGTAACATTTATTTATTTTTATGCCTCTATACATCAGCCTGATCAGGGCTTGCAAATATTGTAAACTCCACTTCAAAAGGGGTTTCTAATTCTTCAAATAAACTTTTCAAGCCCCTTATCTTTATACCATTGGCTGATCTGGTTAGGCCCCACAAGTGCCTTTTTATCCTCTTATCTGATACTATCAACACATACAACACACTTAAACAACAGACATAGGGGAAGCAGAGTCCTCTATATGACCTTTGGTCCTCCATGTAGAACAATTTAGTGGCCTTGGCAGGCCCATGTATCCTGAGGCCATCTGAAGAATTGTATCTATAGTTTTGATTGGTAATGTTTTAAAACATTTGCTCACCAGACCTGCAAGTGGAAAATAAATTCCAATATGGCCTCCAAATGTTTAATACTCTGATCTAAGATGTTAATGCAATTGATGACTTGAGCAAAGTCAGGATAGGAATTCTTGCTGAGTGACAATTATGTTAAGACTTAAATCTCGGCCAATAAATGTAAAAGTATAAGTTAAATAAAAGCCTATTGACAAAACTCTATACTCTAAGTAAGTCAACTTGTTTTTTCTTTTATAATTATAGACATGTGAAGGTAGTAGAAGTCTAGGAACTAATTATTCATTTACACAATTTATAAACATCTTTTTGTTTCTCCCCCTCTCATACCTTAAACTGATATCCATGCTGTATAAGGCAGCTTTTGGAATGAAGAAGTGTGTCATCAGAAGGTAATACAATGTTTTTGTAACGTGCACTCCTACTTTTCATCCATTACTCTTCATTACCTTATCTATTTTCTGGTCAGTTTTGAAAGCATTTGCTATTTTTTTCTTTAGCATCTGAAATAAATACAGGTAGCCCTCAGTTTACGCCGGGGTTAGGTTCCAGAAGGAATGGTTGTAAATCGAAACCATTGTAAATTGAAACCCAGTTTATAATGTAAGTCATTGGGAAGTAAGGGGGTTAGGTTCCAGGCCCCACTCAAAATTGGCATAAATAACACCTAATACATTATTTTTAAAGCTTTGAAATGAAGACTTTAAATGCTAAACAGCATTATAAACTTAATAAAATAATCACACAACACAGAATATATAATTAAACTAAGTTACATGAACAAAAACATTTGCTAACCAGCATTATAAACCAAATAAAATAATCACACAACACAGACTTTACTTGCATTTTTCTGCAAACAGTTCTTTCTATGCATTCCAATCTGGACTGATTTATAGACAGGAAGATCTTGTTCCTTTGCAAGCTGCTCGATAGCTCAGGTCTGGTTAAACTGATTAATTTCAGCTTGCTTGGCTTGCATATCTTTGCTGCAACACAAGCGGACAGCTACACCTACTGGCTATTTTAATCAATGCACTGCTTCTCAATGCCTTTCAATAGCAGTCACATGACTGAAAAAAAGGTTGTTATTCTGAAACGGTGCAAATTGAACCGTTGTAAACCGAGGGCCATCTGTACTTTTTTTTTTTATCCATCACCAGGGGCTGAGCCTGGGGGGGCATTTAAAATCCTGCAAACTAATTCACTACCACCACCCATCCCTTGTAGGTATCTAACATTGAACCGCTCTTAAATGGACAGTCTAGTTAAAACTAAACTTTCATGATTGCAATTTTAAACAACTTTCCAATTTACTTTTATCATCAAATTTGATTTGTTCTCATGGTATTCTTCATTGAAAACTAAACCTATGTCGGCTCATATGCTAATTTCTAAGCCCTTTAAGACTGCCTCTTATCTTAATACATTTTGACAGTTTTTCACAGCTAGGGGGCATTAGTTCATGTGTACCATATAGATAACATTGCGCTCATGCATGAGGAGTTACTTAGGAGCCAGCACTAAATGGCTAAAATACCTGTCTATCAAAAGAACTAAAATAAGGGTTCAGTCTGCAGAGGCTTAGATACAAGGTAATCACAGAGGTAAAAAGTATATTAATATAACCGTGTTGGTTGAGCAAATTTTGGGAATGGGTAATAAAGGGATTAACTATCTTTTTAAACAACAACAAATATGGAGTGGACTGTCCCTTTAAGGGTTGGCATACTACTTGATCAGCCCAGGGAGTAAAGGTTTATCTGCTCCAAGGGACAGTCAAGTCAATCTTCATGATTCAGATAGAGCACACAATTTTAAACAACTTTCCAATTCACTTCCATTATCAAAATGTGCACAATCTTTCCCCCTTCCCCCACACACACTGGATATAAGTATATGCATGTTGTAATTGGCTGATGGCTGTCACATGATGCGCTTAGGAAGGGAAATGTAACAAAATTTTACATTTGTCAGGAAAAAAATCTACCACTATTTTGAAATTCAAGAGCTTTCGCATTGTCTTTTTATTATGCATTTATTGATTATGCTAGTCTACTGGTTTAAGTGGTCCTTTAAGCTAGCCCCAGCATATCACCTAACCTGTAAAACATTTTGTATTATTATATTATTATTATCTTTTTTTTCTAATGTGCCATCAGATTCTTTTGTGATATACAGGAGGCACATACATAGAAATAAGACAGAGAAGAGTTACTGGAACAAAAGCATTACAGCATCTTCTCCCTAGAGAGTTTATAACCTAACCGTTAAAGATAAACTATGGGGGAGTATTTCATTTTATGGAGTAAAAAGTTTGTAAACTTTACTTAGCAGAAACATATAGGAGGAGCATGGTACTATTGTTGTTTTGAAAACATGTATCTTGTAATACTATTGTTTATTATGTCACATGATATATTACTGTATGATAACCTTTATTACAGAAATTAACTTAAAACATTTAATGCAAAAAGGGATGTTCCCATAATGTTATCTCATTATCTGTCATCAAAGTTATTGACTTGTTGTGACAATGATATTACCCGAGGTCATTTTGCTTCATTTAGACATTGCCACAAAATGTGTCTTAGTCCTGTCTGGCAGCCAAAGGTTAAACAAAAACACCATTAAACAATCATACTATAATAACACATCTAGGTGAGCAGGTTGCGCAGCTCTGCTCTGTATTATCTGGTATATCTGGTTCTATACACACCAGAAGTATTTTGTTTCTATGTATTATTATTATTATTTTATGCAGGTCTGATGATGACATTAACCCATAATATATTTATAATAAAAATAAAAAATATGCTGTTAAGAGTGGAACACAGTTTACAGTAATGAATGCACATGGAAATTAATTTGTAATGATGTAAGTAATGCAGGAAAAAGAATATATATATGTTTATGAATGATTTTATGAAGTTGATTAAATGGTTATATGAATCATATGCAATATATTTTTTTCTGGTTTAGGGTGTTCTTCAAGTAGCTTATCAGGGGTAAGTGTATGGAAGGATTTTTTTGTTCTTCATTTACTGTCCCTTTAAAGGGACAGTCTAGCCAAAATGAAACTTAAAAAAGATGTATGACCTAAGCTATACAAGAGGGCGCTGTGTGCCTAAAATATATAAATAACTGTAATAATCACTAGTTAACAAAATAACATATAAAAATAGAATGTGACCATACAATCACCCCCAAAATGGATGCTGATCCCAATGGTGTATAGTGGGTAACTAAGAGTCTTAGTATAAAAGTCCCAATTGTAAAGTGAAGATCCGACGATCTGGCTTATGCGATCAATATTCAGGCTGCTCTCTCCCTTCCTCCACTGTATGGTAGTAGATCTGTAAAAACTGCAAACACAAGAGAGGCGCACATCTTGTGTTTGCAGTTTTTACAAAATGAAACTTTCATGATTCAGATAGGGCATGCAATTTTAAACAACTTTCCAATTTACTTTTATTATCAAGTTTGCTTTGTTCTCTTGGTATTTATTCTTTGTTGAAAGCTAAACCTAGGTAGGCTCACATGCTAATTTCTAAGCCATTGAAGGCCGCCTCTTATCTCATTGCATTGTGACAGTTTTCACAGCTAGATAGTGCTAATTCATGTGTACCATATAGATAAAAAAAATGTGCTCACTCCAGTGGAGTTATTTATGAGTCAAAATAGCTGCAATAAGGGGGCAGTCTGCAGAGGCTTAGATACAATGTAATCACAGAGGTAATATGTGTATTAATATAACAGTGTTGGTTATGCAAAATTAGGGGACATGCAATAAAGGAATTATCTATCTTTCTAAACATTAACAATTATGGAGTAGACTGTCCCTTTAAAGGGACACTGAACCCAAATTTTTTCTTTCGTGATTCAGGTAGAGCATGAAATTTTAAGCAACTTTCTAATGTTCTTCATTCTCTTGGTATCTTTATTTGAAATGCAAGAATGTAAGTTTAGATGCCGGCCCATTTTTGGTGAACAACCTGGGTTGTTCTTGCTGATTAGTGGATAAATTCATCCACCAATAAAAAAGTGCTGTCCAGAGTTCTAAATTGATAATAGGAGTAAATTAGAAAGTTGCTTAAAATTGCATGCTCTATCTGAATCACGAAAGGAAAAAATTGGGTTAAGTGTCCCTTTAAGCTTCTTTAACAAGCTAATTTCCTACCTCTGGACTGGAGCTGAAAGCTTAGAAAAATCTTTTATAGGATCAAAATTCTACAGAATAGTTGTCATTCACAAACATAAAAACAGTAAAGTCTTCTTCAGTGTTTGAATAACAAATTTCTCTTTATGGTCTTTTAAAAAATAACACTCTTGATATTTGGGATGTTTAAAATATTCTTATGTGTATTCTCAGTGGGGGGGTTTTAAGTAATTTGGATGGAATAATGAATTCTGTTTAGTATTAGCTTATTCATGGATTTAAACCCCATTTATTGTGTTGATATATTTGAGTTAGATCATTACTATTGGATTGGAATTTTCACTCTGTTTCAAAACTTATATAGAACTTTACATTTTAGGGAACACATTGCTGTATTTATTATTTTTCATAGATGTTCTATATTTAGATAAATATGATATTAGTCAATAGATTAGTTGAAAGCTCTAATAATGATCATTATTACTGATAATTAGCTTAATTAGCAGTTCATTTTGAGTTGCATTCTTTGGGCCAGATTACAAGTGGAGCGCAAAATATCGCTTTTGCTAAAGTGATATCTGTGCTCCACTGAGTAATTTGCGTTTTGCGTGCGCTGGTATTACGAGTTAGGTGCAACTCGCGTTCACATTTCACGAAAGCATTGTGCTCACAAGAGTTTGCTTCCATAGGCTCCAATGGGAGCCTTGTTCTCATGCCATGAGACACAGCATGAGAACTAGCGCAGCGAAGGGGGTAAGTTGCGCAGCAATTTTAAATATATGTATATGAATATATCCATATATATTTATGTGTTAATATGTGTATATACACATAAATATACATGTATTTAAGCATATACATATATATTTACAGAGAACACACAGTTCCCATAGACCGCAATATAAAGGCACTTTTTTTTTCTAATACCCCACACCCACCAACTGTAGCCCCTTATAACTGCCTTATGCAGTTACTTTATTAAAAAATAAACATGCAAATATTTTTTATTTTTTTAACAAAGATTAATACACTGTATTTTGGGACCAATTAGGGGGACATTTAGAAAATTAACCAGAGTTTGACCTCTGATTAATTTTCTGAGCGCTAATTGCTACTGCGAGCTCGCAGTAGCAATAACTAGCCGCTTGTAATGGCTGGTTATTTATTGCGCGCCCACAAACAGACGAATATGGCCATTTGCGGGCATGCAATAAATGAATGCTCCACTTGTAATCTAGCTCTTTCTCGTTTATGTTTGTGACTGTTTTGTGTGGGAAAGTTATTTGGCTGTTCTAAAGATTTATCTTTCTTATTCTTGCAGTTTTAACAAAATATATTTTGGCACATTCCATAACTAATGGTCACGGTATTACATTGACAGTCACTCTCTATAGGTTTCTATGTTCTTGGTTTCTGTAATTACATACAGTACCTTTGCTATGCAATATACACTTTTCAAAGTAAGGTAATTAATACACTGAAAAAGATCTTTACAGCTCTATTTTGCACTTTCGCCTTCCATCTCCCTAGAGTATAGTGCTTTCACACAACACTTTGCTTGATCCCAAAACCCTTTTTGATCTGTATTGTAAATCTTGCCCTCCTGTTAGATTGTCACAAGGTCATAAAGTTTTATTTGTCATGGTTCGCTGAGGACACTATTGAGATGTGAGCATTGTAAATGGTAATAAGTTGTTTATTTGAGGTCTGTGACAAGGGACACTAACCTAAATGACGTTATTCTCCCAACATAACAATCATCAGATTATTATGCTGTTATGGATTTCCTTAGGTTACTATGGATGGGGCTACACAACAAGATTTTAATGTCTGCTTAGTCTCAGTGCTTTCTTTTGAACAGACTGGCCTGCTGAACCTCCAATTGTTTTTACATTTGAAAGGATCTTCCTGACAGGGAACAGTTGTATTAGAGGATAATTAAAGGGACACGCAAGTCAAAATTAAACTTTATTGATTCATAAAGTGCACACAAATTTAAGAATTTTTCAAATTTACTTCCATTATTAAATTTCTTAAATCTTTTATATGCACAGTTTTTGAGGGTATACATATATTAGTCTGTGATTGGCTGATGTCTGTCACATGGTGTAGGGGGCTGACGAAAAGGAGAAAAAAAAAAATTGCCAGAAAAAAAAATCTACTGCTTTTGGGAAATTCAGAGTAAGGGGTAGATTTGTCATAGTGCGTATCATGTCCGCTGCACATCGATAAATGCTGACAGCATACGCTGTTGGCATTTATCATTGCACCAGCAGTTCTTGTGCAATGCCACCCCCTGCAGATTTGCAGCCAATGGGCCGCTAGCAGGGGGTGTCAATCAACCCGATCAACCGCTGCTTCATAACTTCTGTTTCCGACGAGCCTGAAGGCTCGTGCAGATACAGGGGCATCAAGCGCCATACGGAACTTGATAATTCGGCCCCTAAGTGTTATTGAATTGCCTTTTTATCATGCACTTGTCAATTATGCAATTCTACTGTATTTAGTGGTCCTTTAAGGGGAATCTTGTAGCATACCTTCAATATTGTTCATAACTTGCTTAGGCCTAGATTTGGAGTTTGGCGGTAGCCGTGAAAACCAGCGTTAGAGGCTCCTAACGCTGGTTTTAGGCTACCGCCGGTATTTGGAGTCAGTCAGGAAAGGGTCTAACGCTCACTTTTCAGCCGCGACTTTTCCATACCGCAGATCCCCTTACGTCAATTGCGTATCCTATCTTTTCAATGGGATCTTTCTAACTCCGGTATTTAGAGTCGTGGCTGAAGTGAGCGTTAGAAATCTAACGACAAAACTCCAGCCGCAGAAAAAAGTCAGTAGTTAAGAGCTTTCTGGGCTAACGCCGGTTTATAAAGCTCTTAACTACTGTGCTCTAAAGTACACTAACACCCATAAACTACCTATGTACCCCTAAACCGAGGTCCCCCCACATCGCCGCCACTCGATTACATTTTTTTAACCCCTAATCTGCCGTCCGCACGCCGCCGCCAGCTACATTATAGCTATGTACCCCTAATCTGCTGCCCCTAACACCGCCGACCCCTATATTATATTTATTAACCCCTAACCTGCCCCCCTCAACGTCGCCTCCACCTGCCTACACTTATTAACCCCTAATCTGCCGAGCGGATCTCACCGTTACTATAATAAAGTTATTAACCCCTAATCCGCCTCACTCCCGCCTCAATAACCCTATAATAAATAGTATTAACCCCTAATCTGCCCTCCCTAACATCGCCGACACCTAACTTCAATTATTAACCCCTAATCTGCCGACCGAATCTCGCCGCTATTCTAATAAATGGATTAACCCCTAAAGCTAAGTCTAACCCTAACACTAACACCCCCCTAAATTAAATATAATTTAAATCTGATGAAATAAATTAACTCTTATTAAATAAATTATTCCTATTTAAAGCTAAATACTTACCTGTAAAATAAATCCTAATATAGCTACAATATAAATTATAATTATATTATAGCTATTTTAGGATTTATATTTATTTTACAGGTAACTTTGTAATTATTTTAACCAGGTACAATAGCTATTAAATAGTTAAGAACTATTTAATAGCTAAAATAGTTAAAATAATTACAAAATTACCTGTAAAATAAATCCTAACCTAAGTTACAATTAAACCTAACACTACACTATCAATAAATTAATTAAATAAAATACCTACAAATAAATACAATGACATAAACTAACTACAAAAAATAAAAAAGAACTAAGTTAAAAAAAATAAAAAAATATTTACAAAAATAAGAAAAATATTACAACAATTTTAAACTAATTACACCTACTCTAAGCCCCCTAATAAAATAACAAAGCCCCCCAAAATAAAAAATGCCCTACCCTATTCTAAATTACAAAAGTTCAAAGCTCTCTTACCTTACCAGCCCTGAACAGGGCCCTTTGCGGGGCATGCCCCAAGAAATTCAGCTCTTTTTCCTGTAAAAAAACACATACAATACCCCCCCCCCAACATTACAACCCACCACCCACATACCCCTAATCTAACCCAAACCCCCCTTAAATAAACCTAACACTAAGCCCCTGAAGATCTTCCTACCTTGTCTTCACCTCACCGGGTATCACACCGATCTGTCCTGGCTCCGATATCTTCATCTAAGCCCAAGCGGGGGCTAGACATCCATCATCCGACGGCTGAAGAAGTCCAGAAGAGGCTCCAAAGTCTTCATCCTATCCGGGAAGAAGAGTAGATCCGGACCGGCAACCATCTTCTTCCAAGCGGCATCTTCTTTTTTTTTTTTTTTTTTTTTTTTTTTGAAAGAAGTTTTATTGATATTTTGTGTCAAATACAGAAGAAGGAAAAAAAAAACATTAAGTTGTTTCAGCACAACAAATCCAGCAAAATGTTATACATATTTATCTGCATGCGTATTACACTAGTTTCATCAGTTCAGATAACATTTTTGTCTTAATATAATGTCGAGTTTTACCTTCCAAACTATGTTACTAATCTCATCACTCCTTTCCATTTTTAATTAACAATACATAAGAAGCGAGAGCAACAACAAAAAAGAAAAAAATATTCAAACTCACTTTCGGTCACATGAGTACATAATTACTCTTATCAACATTTCAATATGGCGTATATAGTTTTTAACTTAACTCTTATTCAGTCAGGTATATTTCCCCCAAACCCAAAAAGAAAAAAAAAAAAGAAAAAAAAAAGAAAAGAAATTAATATACCCCTCCCATCTCCCCCCCTCTCCCCATAGGCCGGCCATCTTTATTCAAATAACCATTCTCCTCTAAGTCTACAGTTTTCTATGTATACTGTATTATCAAACTTTTTAATTATTCGCTTCTGTTCTTCTAAATCTTGGGTTTTAACCCACCTTCCCCATTTATCAAAAAAACGGGCGATATTAGTTTCTATATGGAACAAAGTATCTTGAAGTTCTATCAAGAATTGGTGGTGAGTATTTTCCTTAATCGCTATTAGGGTTGGAGTTTTATCTTTCTTCCACCCTTTTAATATGAGATTCCTTGTTATTAGAATCACTAATGTTATAAATTTTCTACACATTAAATGTTCTTTCTTATAGTGGAAAAAAATGACCTGATCTGCTTGTAGCCTGATTTGGGTCTCATATATGTTGCCTAGCCAATAGTTTATTTCCCCCCATAATTTTTGTATTCTTGGGCATGACCAGAAACTATGTAGCAAGTTTGTACTTTGTTGCCTACATTTTATACATAATGCTCCCTCTCCGGTGCCTCCCCACTTGGCGATTTTCTCAGGAGTAATATATACCATCCACATTATCTTAGTATGTTGCTCCCTCATAGGGATAGCTAGCGATGCCTCTTCTACCCTCGCTACACTTTTCACCATTATCTGTGTACTGAGATTCTTGAAAAATACATCTCTCCATTTTGCGACCCCTAATTCAATATATTGTTTGTGATTTCTATTATTTATTATGTTATAGAGAGGTGAGATAGAGTATTTACCCTGTTTGATTAAATTGATAACCGGGATTAGTGCTGTAAGCTCCCAGTTATTCCCCTGCAGTTGAATTAGTTTCAAACAGTAATGTCTGACTTGTAGGAATGAGAAGAGGTGTCTATCTGCCAAACTATATCTATTCTTAATTACTTCAAATTCTTCAACCGTCATTGCCTCTTGATTAATTTTAACTAATTGTATAGGTTTAGATAATCCCTTTTCTCTCCAGCGTGTGAAGATTCCCGAAGGAAGACCCTGTTTAAACCCTGGATTTCCCTCTATAGACAGAAATTTAGTTGCAAAGGGCTTTAGGCCTAGAAATTTACATGTCCTATGCCAAGCCACTATTGTATCTTTGAAGAAATCTACTTTTTTAACATAGTCTGGAAGATTTTTAATTTCTAAGTGAAGAACATTTTTTAAGCAGAACGGTTTTATTAAGCCATTTTCTATGTATGTCTAAGAGGGAAAAATGATTACTCTCCAAGAGCCAGTCTAAGGCAATCTTCGTAACTGCCACTAAGTTATACATTTCAATATTAGGGAGTCCTAAGCCTAGATATTCTTTTTTAAGGACTAGTTTTTGATAACTAATCCTGGGTTTCTTACCCATCCATATGTAATCTTTGATCGCAGAATTAATTATCTTAATCTCCTGTTTTTTAATTAAGAAGGGTATATTCTGAAACAAATATAGCAGCCTTGGAAGTGCAATCATCTTTAACAAGTTTATTTTGCCGGAGATCGAGAGTGGGAGAGATTTCCATCTTTTAAGGGTTTCAGAAAATTGTCTTGCACCATTACAAAATTTAAAGAATACCATTCCATAGGGTTATTGGAGATCTTAATCCCCAGATAAGTAATATGTTTACTTACTTCCCTGAAGATCTTATCTTCTGATGTCTGGTTTTTTTGTAACCACAGAACTTCAGATTTGTTTCTATTAATATTATACCCTGAAAAGGAACCAAAGTTTTCTATGATTTGACAAATTTGATTGAAGCTCTCACAAGACTTTCTAGAAAATACCAAAAGATCATCAGCATATACAGCTAGTTGCACATTTTTACCTCCTACCTCTATCCCTTGAATCTTATCCCTCAGGGCGATCAGTAAAGGTTCTAGGGCTAGATTGAAAATTAGGGGGGACAGGGGGCATCCCTGTCTTGTCCCTCTTAAAAGAGGGAAATAAGGTGTTTTATTGTTATTTATAACAATTGCTGCCCTGGACTCCCTATACAGCATCTCAATTGTGTTAAGGCATTTCCCTTCGTACCCAAATTTTTTAAGAGCGGTGACAAGATGGTCCCATGTAACTGAATCGAAGGCTTTGCTTGCATCCAGTGATATTATTGCAATATCTTCTTTATTTAGTTTCTTGTTATATTTATTCTTATACCAGTGGTCTATAATTGTTAAGAAGACCTTCCTCAAATTAGTGTTTGAGGATCTTCCCTTCATAAATCCTGTTTGATCAGAGTGTATTATAGTATCAAGTGACCCTTGTATCCTTTTAGCTAATATACTGGTTAATATCTTATAGTCCATGTTCAAAAGTGAGATGGGCCTATAAGAATCAATCAACTGTGGGTCCTTTCCTGGTTTAGGTATTACAATTATTGTAGACTCATTGAAGTCTGTTAATGGTTTTAACTGACCATTCCAAAATTTATTCATTAGGATAGTTAACGTTGGGGTTATTTCATCGTTCAAAATTTTATAAAACTCAGATGGCATGCCATCTGGGCCTGCTGCTTTATTGTTCGCCATTGCTTTAATTATCTGACTTATTTCTATTTCTGTAATGGGTTTATTAATACCATTTAGCTGACTGCTCTCCAAACGAGGATTTGTTAGTGAAGCCCAGAATTTTTCCTTTTTATCTAGATTTATGGGTTGTGTTGAGTATAATTCTGAGAAATACTCAAGGAAAGCTTTTTGTATGTCTTCGGTGTTTGTCCATATTTGGTCTTTATGTTTAATTTTAGTTATAAAGTTTTTAGTCTTATGATTTTTATCTATACTGGCTAAGAAGCTGCCTACCTTATTCCCATACCTGTAAAACTGTGTACAAGTTTTTATATTCTCTTTGATTTCATTTTGTAATAGATAGTCATCTCTATTTTTTTTAGCCTGTAAATATTTCTGCCAGTTGGCCATATTTTTTTCCTGTATATAGTTAGAATATTTGTTGATTAAGCAATTAGTTACCTGTTGTCTTTGTAAATTCATTTTTTTCTTTAATCGTATTAGGTATGTTGTAATCTCCCCTCTAAGCACTGCTTTAGCCGCATTCCAGAATATATGAGTTTTGTCTAAAAAGCCTTCATTAAATCGTTTATAATCAGCCCACTTCTCTTTTAAAAAATTTACAAATCTAGTGTTTTTTATCAAGTATTTCGGGAAAAAGAATTGGTTACTTTTCCTATCCTTCTTCTTAAGATTCATCACAATTACAATAGGGGCATGATCTGAGATTGTAATCATATCTATATATATTTCTTGTATTGCGTCAAGTGATTTCTCTGAGACCAAAAAATAATCTATCCTAGATAAGGTTTTTTTAGATTTTGAACAACATGTATACTCCCTGTCTTCTGGATGTATAACTCTAAAGCCGTCTAAAATTTTTAGGTCTTGCTGAAATTTCTTTATTATGTTGGATTCTCTCTTTCTCTTAGCTATTGTTGTTTTGTCCAGTGTCTTCTCCCCTGTTTGCGTTGTACTATCTCTACATCTATCTAGTATGCTATTTGGGGCAATATTAAAATCTCCTCCTATGATTAATGTGTTGCCAGAATATTTAAGTAGTTTGTCCCTCAATATCTGCCAGAATCTTATATCTTCCTCATTTGGGCCATATACGTTACATATAACAAATTTTTTTTTCCTCTACTACCACTTCCATTATAATGTATCTGCCTTCCTCATCTCGGATTAAATTATCTATTTTGTATTCTAAGTTTTTACTAAATAATATAGCTACTCCTTTCTTCCTTTGATATCCTGAGGTGAATATGACCTCCTTAACCCATCCTCCTTTTAATTTAGCCGCCTCTTCTCCCTTCAAATGAGTCTCCTGTAAGAGTAGTATTTGAGTTCCCAGCTTTTTTGCATACCTCAAGATGGCTTTACGTTTGATGGGTGATGTAATTCCATCTACGTTCCATGAGACGATTTTCAAACTCATTTTTCCATTTTACTTAAGGTAAGGAAAAAAAAGCTGGGAACTAAGGAGAGGGGAAGAAGTCCACATAGCAGGGAGAGGAAGAGAGAGTGGGAGGGGGAGAAAGGAAGAAAAAAAAAAAAAGAAAAGAAAAAAAAAACCAAAAAAAAAACCCACATAAATCCCATATTTTAATTCTTATACATTTGAGTTTCCTTAAAATAACTTTAACTGTAACCCCCCAATAAAACACACCCTCAGGCTATTTGAATTTATAGCCATTATTTCACTATGAAAACCTATTAGACCTACAATAATCTTCCTATTTCTCCAGACTATCTCTATTATTTTCTAAGAATTTATTAACTTCCTCACTGTCAGTAAAAATTTTGTTTCCTTGCCTAGTTTGAATGCTAAGTCTAGCTGGGTACAGGAGTCTAGCTCTATATCCCTCCTGGATCAATTTCGTACAAATCGGAGCTAATGTGCGCCTTTTATTTGATGTTTCATATGAAAAATCATTAAATAGTAAAATTTTCTTTCCTTTATAATTAATTTCGCCATTTGCCTTTCTATAAGCATTCATAATTTGGATCTTTCCTTGGAAATTTAGTAATTTCATAATAATCGGTCTGTTCCCTTTATTTCTCCCTTCCTCATTCCTCTCTGGGCCTATTCTGTGAATTCGTTCGATCACTATATCGTGATCTTCTGCTCTAATCTTTAATAGTCCCATTAGTTCTACTTCAACAAATTTTTTAAGATCTTTTTCTTGTATTTCTTCCGTTAAGCCAATGAGGCGTAAGTTGTTTCTCCTGGCTCTATTTTCTATGTCCTCTATTTTATTTTTCAAACTTTCAATTTGAGTGGACATAGTATGAAAAGCCTGTTCCCTCTGTATAGCCCCATCTTCAATGTCTGAGATTCTTTGCTCTACATTGTTTAGTCTATTTGCAAACTGTTTGATCTCTAATGTTAGTGTAGAAATATTATTTTGTATCATCTCAAATTTAGGCGTAAATAATGCGTCCAACTGTTTTATTAACTCTTCATTATTCGAATTCTGGCTAAGGCTTGTTTCAACTGCTCCCCCATGGGGTTCTAATGAAATTCTACTCCCATTTCTTTCCTGATTTTTGTTTCTAGAGGACATATTTGGTGAGGTAATTTTACTTTTATTTAAATATTTTTCCATATATACTTCTAAAATTGAGTAACAAAATTATAGTGATTATATTTACTAGTGACTCGCAAAATTTTAACTATTCTCTTCTCTCTCCCTTTCCCCTAGTTCTTCCTTTTCTCTCTTTTTGAGAGACAAGAAAAAGAAAGAAGTGCACTTTCCTATCTCACAGTGACATCCTCACCTTGAGTGCTTTAATTATTCACAGACCCTCTTGGTCAAAAAGAAAAAAAAACGACAAGTTTAATTTAACCCGTGTGTTCACTATTTCTAGTGTTAGTGTAGTCTAACTCTACTTTCCTCGTGTGTTCCCCTTTCCTTCCTTTTTTTTTTCCTTTTTTTCTTCCCTTTTTTTTCCCCCCCTTAAACCTTGTGTTTAAAGTGTATAAGATTACTCTATCTTAAAACCTCAATACAGAAATAATACTCACAGTATGTATCTATCAGGTCTTTTTGATATTATATCCTTTAACCTCTCCGTTATTTTACTACAGATTCCCCTTGTAGTCTTATCTCCAACTGAGCAGTAAATTTAAACCTTCCCGCACTCCGTGTATACTTTGCTCACCCTCCCGCGGTGCAGGATTTAATATAAGTCACCTTATATAATAATTTAACCACTCCTATGTCTGGGGATCCACATGTATTCTTACAAATGCAAAGCCTTTTTGCTATGGTAAATTCACATATATTTTCAAGGTTTTATCTCACATTTATCCACCTAACTTAATAGTAGGTTCTACTTTAGTGTCTTATCATTAATCTCCCTATCAATATCACTATTGATCAGCAACAATGTCATATGTGAACTATACACAGTACTTCAGTTATTCTCTAAGTCATGCCATCATTATCAGTAGTACTCATCAGCACTGCCACAGATAGAATATATGCATTACTACAGTTAATCACTGAGTCCTCAGTATCTATATTGCAGAGTTCTCTTAAAGTCCTTAAAATTTTAAGGTTCTTTTAAAGTCCTTAGGTGTATCTTTAGGCCTTTTGCCCGGTTCTTCTCTGGCAATTCTTTACTTATGTAGTGTTTTTAATGCTTATCCCAGCAGCAGTCTCTGCTTTGCTTAATCCCTGGTTTCTTAAGGATGTTGTATAAAGTCTTTCACTATGGGTAGCAAAGGGTCAGGGGGGGGGGAAAGACAGCAATTGCCAGGTCCTACTCTCGCAGGAACCCCTTAATGCTTTAACTGTGGGTATACACCTGGCCCTCCCCCCCCTCTCTCTGCCCAAGTTTCCAAGCAGACCCAAGAAACACAGCAGCAGGATCCAAAAGCAAACTAACAGTTAATAGGTTTTCACTTATCTTAGTCGTGGAGTGGTTTCAGCCTCTGTCGCTCTCTGGAGCCGCAAGATCTCATCTCCTTAGTTTCCCTTTTACAATAGGGACTTGACGGTAGGCACAGTGAATATTTACACTCCGGTTCCCGTGGGACCTTCTGTGCCGGTGACTCGGTTGTCTTGTCACCTTGCTGTTTTTCCCCAGGGGCGGGATCCTGATGCCTGGGCGCTCTCACCGCTACTGCCGCTCACCACTCCCTTCGTGGGTTCCCGCGGCTGGCGTGTACCTCCCGGTGATCAGACAGCTACCTCCTCAGCGAGTTCTCTCAGCCTGGATCAGGCCAGCTGCCGGTAGCCTCCGGTCTCCGTTTTGGCCTTTGCGAATCCTGGACGGGATTGGTTTCACCCGTCTATAGGCACTCAGCTTCTCGATATTGCCTCAGGCCTCCAGGTACAGACAGCGTTCTCCACACGCGACTGTGCGCCTAGCCCCTCCTACCGGAAGTCCCAGTGTTCCCCCAAGCGGCATCTTCTATCTTCATCCGATGAGGACCGGCTCCATCTTGAAGACCTCCACCGCGGACCCATCTTCTTCCGACGACGACTTCCCGACGAATGACAGTTCCTTTAAGGGACATCATCCAAGATGGCGTCCCTCAAATTCCGATTGGCTGATAGGATTCTATCAGCCAATCGGAATTAAGGTAGGAAAATTCTGATTGGCTGATGGAATCAGCCAATCAGAATCAAGTTCAATCCGATTGGCTGATCGGAACAGCCAATAGAATGCGAGCTCAATCTGATTGGCTGATTGGATCAGCCAATCGGATTGAACTTGATTCTGATTGGCTGATTCCATCAGCCAATCAGAATATTCCTACCTTAATTCCGATTGGCTGATAGAATCCTATCAGCCAATCGGAATTCGAGGGACGCCATCTTGGATGACGTCCCTTAAAGGAGCCTTCATTCGTCGGTAGTCCGTCGGGCCAGCAGGATGTTCCGCGTCGGAGGACTACAAGATGGATCCGGAAGAAAGAAGATTGAAGATGCCATTGATAGAAGGCTTCAGCCGGATCATGGACCTCTTCAGCTCCCGCTTGGATGATGACTTCAGCCGGATTATGGACCTCTTCAGCTCCCGCTTGGATGAAGACTTCAGCCGGATCATGGACATCTTCAGCCCCCTGCTTGGGCTTGGATCAGGACATCGGAGAAGCTCTTCTGGATTGATCGGTGAACCTGGTATGGTGAAGATAAGGTAGGAAGATCTTCAGGGGCTTAGTGTTAGGTTTATTTAAGGGGGGTTTGGGTTAGATTAGGGGTATGTGGGTGGTGGGTTGTAATGTTGGGGGGGGGGTATTGTATGTGTTTTTTTTACAGGCAAAAGAGCTGAATTCTTTGGGGCATGCCCGCAAAGGGCCCTTTTCAGGGCTGGTAAGGTAAAAGAGCTTTGAACTTTAGTAATTTAGAATAGGGTAGGGCATTTTTTTTATTTTGGGGGTCTTTGTTATTTTATTAGGGGGCTTAGAGTAGGTGTAATTAGTTTAAAATTGTTGTAATATTTTTCTGATGTTTGTAAATATTTTTTTATTTTTTGTAACTTAGTTCTTTTTTATTTTTTGTACTTTAGTTAGTTTATTTCATTGTATTTATTTGTAGATATTGTATTTAATTAATGTATTGATAGTGTAGTGTTAGGTTTAATTGTAGGTAATTGTAGGTATTTTATGTAATTCATTTATTGATAGTGTAGTGTTAGGTTTAATTGTAACTTAGGTTAGGATTTATTTTACAGGTAAATTTGTAATTATTTTAACTATTTTAGCTATTAAATAGTTCTTAACTATTTAATAGCTATTGTACCTGGTTAAAATAAATACAAAGTTACCTGTAAAATAAATATAAATCCTAAAATAGCTATAATATAATTATAATTTATATTGTAGCTATATTAGGATTTATTTTACAGGTAAGTATTTAGCTTTAAATAGGAATAATTTATTTAATAAGAGTTAATTAATTTCGTTAGATTTAAATTATATTTAACTTGGGGGGGTGTTAGTGTTAGTGTTAGACTTAGCTTTAGGGGAGCTGAACGCAGCTTTTTTGCAGGTGTTAGATTTTTTCAGCTCAAACAGCCCCATTGTTTCCTATGGGGGAATCGTGCACGAGCACGTTTTTGAAGCTGGCCGCTTCCGTAAGCAACTCTGGTATCGAGAGTTGAAGTTGCGTTAAATATGCTGTACGCTCCTTTTTTGGAGCCTAACGCAGCCATTCTGTGGACTCTCAATACCAGAGTTATTTTAAAGGTGCGGCCAGAAAAAAGCCAGCGTTAGCTACGCGGGTCGTTACCGACAAAACTCTAAATCTAGCCGTAAGTAAATTGTTAATAAGCTTCAATATCTGATTAATTGCGGTGTTTAACATTTTTTGGTTCTCTTTATACCTGTGAGCTTATTTTGCAATGCCTACCACTTGTACTCTGTAAATAAATATATCCATTATTAACTAAACCTATTAATCAATGTTATACTTACAGGAAGTACACTGTTCTGCTTACAGGAAGTACACTGTTCTGCTCACAGGAAGTGCAATGTTTTACTTACAAGTATGATGTTCTACTTACAGGAAATTAAGCACAGGCGAGAAAACCTGAAACCCTTGTCCTCAAAATATTAATAATGATAATAATATCTAATGATACTGACTATTACCAACTGTGCCACAAAGGTGAGTATATTTGTTTATGGGAGAGTTCTTTTAAAGAAAACAAAATGCTATCATAAAATTCTAAACAATCTTTCTTAATTTGACATTAAAGGGACAGTCAGCACCAAAATTGTTATTGTTTAAAAAAAAATAGATAATGCCCTTACTACCCATCCCCCAGCTTTGCACAACCAACATTTAAAGGAAGATGAAACCCAAAAATTATTTTTTCATGACTTAGGTAGAACATACAATGGTATCATTTGTTGAAGGAGCAGCAATACACTACTGGTTTCTAACTGAACACATTGGTGAGCCAATGACATTCAGTATATATATGCAGCTACCAATCAGCAGCTAGGACCTAGGTTCTTTGCTGCTCCTGAGCTTACCTAGATAAACCTTTGAGCAAAGGATAACCAGACAAAGAAGCAAATTAAATTATAGAAGTAAATTGGAAAGTTGTTTAAAATTGTATGCTCTGCCTACATCATGAATAAACAAGGAAAAAGTCACCAGCGCTAATAGACAACGGTAAAATAGCAAAAAAAATAGCAAGGACAGGATGGTCCTAAAACAATGATGTATATTGTGTCTTTTTAGATAAATAATGTGTAAGTCCAAAAAAGCAAAACCTTGATTTATATATATATATATATATATATATATATATATATATATATATATATATATATAATAGAACAAGTGTTAAAGGTGAAATACGGCAAAAACAACAATACTTAGCTGGGGAGCCTAGACGCCGTCGTCCATACAGCGTTAGAAGCGGACTGCACATCCGGGGATCCAACACACGATGTGAAGAAAACCTGCTCCGGCTGTCCGCTGTATATTAACAAGTAAAAGAGGAAAGACTCCACACAGTCAAGTACGTCCCATATCAGTATGTTGAAGGCTAAGTTATGACACTATGCACACAGCACTTGGTAAAATTCAATAGAACAATTTTATTCAAAACATATTTAAAAGTCCAAACAGAAACCGAGCATGAAGCTCTCTCACTCACAGACAGTAGACAGACAGGGATAGCGGTGACGTCATCTGACGCGTTTCACGCCGGTTGGCGCTTTCTCAAAGATAGTTCTGGGATGGTTCTCATGCACATTTAATAGCCCATACTGAGTTTAACCACTCCTACAAACTAATTGACGTGCTGTTTCTACCACACAGTGTTGCAGCAGTGCTACGTATTACATTCCATATAGTGTATTTCAGCTCCGCAATATCGCGGCTTGTCAGAATAGATAAATCTATTCATATAAGGAAGGAAGATGAAACATTGCTGCAACATTTGTGGTAAAAACTTGAAAAAAGAAAAAGAGATACATACAAAAGGATACATTCTTTTCAAAACATGCTATGTGGCTGTTTTACAGGGACATGATTTTAAACTACTAGTACTGAATATATCGTTGCACATTTGCCAGTATGGTATTGGTATAAGTGTAATAAAATTACAGACATAAATAGCAATTTGTCAGTACCAATCCTTATTTATCATTAGTACCTACTATGGACCAACAGATTCATACTAATTTGTTGAAAGTGTCTACAATGTCAACCTATTGTTGTCGCCACATATCCTTCAAACAAGAAGTGATTTAACTAGTACAAAAATGTGTCCATTGCTTTGCTAAATAGATATTCAACAGCCACAATAAGTTATTCAAAAAGGTTAATAGTAATAACAATAAAAAGGAAAAAACACAGGAAAATATATATATATGTATCAAAGAAACAGATTGAGAGATGTGAGGAGTCACTTTTGTCACTACACACCATATATTTTAGACAAATTGCATCTTAATGTGTGTCATCACTTGATGTTAAATATAGTCAGAGAGTATCCATACTAGTAAAACATTATTTTAAATACTACAGTTTGTGTTATTAAGGTTTTGTTTGTCAATATAAACTACACAGATATATGGTATTACCATTTATTGGACATTTATTCTAGACATGACTGTTTATAGCCAATACTGATTATATGTATATATTAACAATATAGAGTATGAAATTAAATGTTGTTACATTACATATTCTATAGACCTTGATAGAGATCTAGGTCCCATCTCAGGTTAATTCCCTTCGGTTCCTTAGTATCTAATTTAAAAATCCACTGGACTTCAACGTCTAATAGCTTTTTATATCTGTTACCTCCCCTTTTATTCAGTGGGATATAATCAATTGCTTGAAAAGTTAATGCTTTTGTATTTTCAATATGTGCACTAAAATGTTTGGCAACTGGTGTTTTTGGGGGGTCTTTTTCAATAGATGTTAGATGCTCTCGTATTCTGTCTTTTAAATTCCTACTTGTGGAACCTGTGTATTGCTTTCCACAAATCTCACATGTAATGACACAGATAACATATCTTGAGCAACAATCCAATCTGTATTTAATATTATGTGTGGAATTGTTAGCTGTTGATACTATAGTATCTCCTGTTTTACAGTGTACACAAACATTACAGTGTCGGCCACAACGAAAGAAACCCTTCTTAGCCAACCATGTCTCTTTGGTCTTACATTCTGATTGGTAGACATAATTAATAAGTCTACTACCAATAGTGGGAGCTTTTCTCGGAATAAACTTTATACCTTTTTCAATAATTGTTTTACAATCCTGATCAAGAGTTAAAATTTCAAGGTTCCTATTTAATATATTTCTGTGCTCTAGCCTATTGATGAGGTCTAAGGAGTGTTTGTCATACTTTTGTATATCAGTGCATATTCTCCTTATTCTAATCAGTTGGCCCTTTGGAATACCCATTTTTAAATGTTTTAAATGACAAGAATCTGCTCTTAGGATTGTATTTCCTGAGATTTTCTTTCTGTATAGTTCAGTGAATATCCTGCCCTCTTCTCCTCTTAGCTGTATATCAAGATATTCTATAGATGATCTGCTGAGTTGGTGGGTGAACCTTAAATTTAACGTATTATTGTTTAGATGACTGACAAAGCTAGTTGCTTGTTCATCTGTTCCTGACCATATTATCAACAGATCATCTATGTATCTTATATACATTTCAATGAACTGACTATAGATGTTACATTCTCCATAGATGTATGTTGACTCAAACCATCCTAAAAACAGATTGGCGTATGAGGGGGTGAACTTCACCCCCATCACCGTTCCGCAAATCTGTAGATAGTAGTATGAGTCAAACAAGAAAAAGTTGTGTGTTGATAAAAATCTTAGAACTTCTAGAATAAATTCGATTAGATCCTCTGGGAACTCACTTTTTAGCTGTAGATGATATTTCACTGCTGCAATCCCCAGATCATGGGGGATGCACGAATAGAGCGATGACACATCTATAGTTAACCAGCTAAAAGATGAGTCCCAGAGTTGTTTCTCCATTTTATTTATTACATTAGTAGTGTCTTTAACATAGCTAGGGATTGATTGGACAAATGGCTGGAGAATATTGTCCAACCATTCTCCAATAGCCCCAACCCCTGACACAATTGGACGTCCTTGTGGGGACTCCAAGCTTTTATGAATCTTGGGTACTAATCTGAAGTTTGCTATAATTGGTTGTTCAACAAAAAGGTATTCACACAACTTCACGTCTAGAATACCCAGATGTTTACCCCAATCCAATAAGCTTTTCAGTTCCAGTTGGAAGCCATGTTGTGGATTTTTGGGAGTTTCTTGTATGTGTTGGTATCATTTAATTGCCTAATTGCCTCCTGGTGGTAATTTACAGTATTCTGAATCACTATTGACCCCCCCCCCCTTTATCAGCTGGAGTAACAGTGATATTTGTATTGTTTTTGAGAGTATGTAAAGCCTCTCTTTGTTTGTATGTAAGGTTAGATTTCTGTTTATGTTTGCAATCAGTGGTTTTAATTTGTCGTTGTAGATCTACAAGGTCATAATGTGTTTTTTCTTGAAACATTTCTATATATGTATTACGTGAATGTATAGGATAGAAAGTGACCTGTAATAGCATCCTGAAAATTCAAGTCCACTACTTCACCATTGCTCGCAATTGCCAATAGGTCAGTGTCCATGATAGGATGCAAATTACCATTATGTAGTTCAGTGTGTTTTGGTCGAATGGAAGGTATACTCTCATTCATTTGTGACAAATCAATGGATCGCTGACTCTCATCAAAGGATCGTGCTCTCTCATTAGTTACATCTGTAATGCTTTGAGTATGTCTCATAGAGCTATCACTTAATTTTATTTTTGTAAAGTGCTTTTTTAATACTATATTTCTTACGAATCAATTAACATCTGTAATCGTGCGGAACAGATCAAAGTTCGAGGATGGCGCAAAGCCAAGTCCCTTTTCCAGAACTTCCACTTCGTGTCTGTTCAGCACTTGATTGGAGAGATTCACTATGGTGCATATCTTTTCACTGCTGTTTTCACTCTTTTGTGTGGCTTGCCCGACTTTTTTGACTGCTTCTTAGGGGTCATCTCTTCATCCTTTGAGGTAGATTGATCTTTATTAGATGAATTTTTTGGTATCTTTGGTCTTGCTCCAAGATGCTCCGTATAGCTCTGTTCTCCCAATTCATCTGGATGCATGGTAGATAGCTCATTGGAGGCAGGTATTGGGGTTGAGGCACTCTGACTTCTCACAGAGAAATTTGAGTCTGAAAAGTTTACTCTCTTATCCACTTTTTGTTGGTTACCTTTTGCTCCATGTTGTTTATTTTGTTTTTGAGAGTTTTTAGTACACTGTGTGGTAGAAACAGCACATCAATTAGTTTGTAGGAGTGGTTAAACTCAGTATGGGCTATTAAATGCGCATGAGAACCATCCCAGAACTATCTTTGAGAAAGCGCCAACTGGCGTGAAACGCGTCAGATGACGTCACCGCTATCCCTGTCTGTCTACTGTCTGTGAGTGAGAGAGCTTCGTGCTCGGTTTCTGTTTGGACTTTTAAATATGTTTTGAATAAAATTGTTCTATTGAATTTTACCAAGTGCTGTGTGCATAGTGCCTTCAACATACTGATATGGGACGTTACTTTACTAACATTTAACTACTTGACTTTGTGGAGTCTTCCTCTTTTACTTGTTAATATATATATATATATATATATATATATATATATAAAAAATATATATATATATATATATACAAAATGCACAGTTATATACAAAATGCACAAAAATATAGATATTTACATAAGTGTTCGTGCTGCTTATAAATAGATGCAGTCAGGACCGTCTTTAACACAGGGCAAAAGGGGCAGCTGCCCAGGGCCCAGTGTCTGTTGAGGGGCCCAAGAGTCCTTAAAAATTTTTTTTTTTTTTTTTTTTTTTTTTTTTTTATGGATCATACCAGACTGCTGATGTGACATGGGGAACACACACATTCAGTCATAATACTGTCACAGTCAAAAGTACTCTGCTTATATATATTATTTTTTTTAAAAACTGTGCCAGACCGTGCCGCTGTCATGTGACATGCCAATATATTGCCATGTGCTGTTTTAGATGTGCACTGTGCAGCACTGAATGCAAAGCCCTAACTCGGTATCCAGCCATTCCCACTGCATCAGAAAAGGTCCTACTGGGGTTACCACTGTTACCAGGTAACTGCTCTGATGCTGGGGGTTGTTTCTGGGTAGGGCTGACTGTAGACGCATGCAGCAGAAAGCTGGAGCAGCAGGCACGTGAGGATTTGAGCATCTGTGCAGATGCATACACTGCTCTCTTCAGTCTTGAGGCTGTATGACACATCTCTCACTGTATCCATGCAGCCTTGGGCAGACAGCATCCAGTCTGCTGGTCCCCTTAGCCCTGCTCTTTCTGCTGTGGCCCTAAGATAAACTAACTGAAGTTTTTTAGGGGAGCAGTGCTTTGTAGAAAGGTGTCAGTGGGAAGAATAAGTGAGTGCACACATGCCCCTCCCCATGCAGCATTGTCTAGTTCAGGGTGAGAGGGAACTTGTTCCTAGCAAAGAAGTGACGTGTGCTGCTGTGGCTGATGTATAGTGCCATGCTGATACTTCACACATTAATGTAAGGTTTATTTTTATAGTTTTTGTTTTCTCTCTGTCTCAGATTTTACAGCTTCCCATAGTAGTTCTGCTGTTTCAGTCAGTAAACTTATATTTGTCTGCACCTACATGCTTCCTCCTCAGTCGTTAACTTGCTTTGCTCCTGTTGGCTGCCCTAAATCTCTTTAACCAGCTAAACTCACACCAGAATCACATTCAAAAGAATATTAAATGAATCCACAGTGGAGGAATTTATATATTTATTTACTTATTAATACTGCTTAGGTCTAGTTTCACATATTGCAATTTATTTCATTTTTTTAAAAATGATTAGCCCAGCAGTGATGATCCACTGCTGGGCTAATAATTTTGAAAACAATTATAAAATAAATTGATTAAGTTGTTTTTTGGGATGTTGGGGTGGAGAGCGAAATTGCATGGGGTGGGGCCCAAGAATTTTTTTGCCCAGGGTCCAGTCAATATTAAAGACGACCCTGGATGCAGTGTACCCCTTACACTGTAACAAATGATAAAGGAAAGAGAAAATCTATAAAACAAAAGCTCACAGAAACTACAGTCTTTATAGATGGAAAAGACTTGTATGGTAGTTCTCGTAGTGTAGAAAAAGATAGGGTCCACCTTCACCTATGCTACAAATGTGGATATATCCCAATCAGGGAAATAGATGTAAGCTTACCTGCTACAACCTCAATCATATAAGGTAAGTCAGACTTTCAGGAGGAGGACAATGGCCACTGCTTATCATCAGCCAGGTTTTCCAATCCGGAAAGAGACTCTTTTTGATGGTTGAATCTCAAAAGGGGAATATTTCCAAAGGGAAAGAAATACAAAATCTCATAGTGGGATATTGTTAAACTTTAAAATGATTTATTGTAGAAAAACAGGTATAAACTCACACTTTCCAACCTCAATCGAATATGAGGTAAGTAACAGGCAAAAACAAAATCCAAACAGGACTGTAGCAGTATAGTTTAATACAGATGTAAGCTGAGGTACTTGGATACAAACACTAACAAAATGTTCAGCGTAAAATCCCAATATAAAATCAGGGTCCACGACAATTCAGAGTGTACACAACGGCTATTATAAAAACATAACAGCCCACTTGTTAGATTCCTCATCTGTCTAAATCATGAATGTCTAATTATGACTTTACTGTCCCTTTAAACCCCTAAATTTCTGTCTGTTTCTTATCACATGCTTTTTTATTAGCTTTTCATAACAAGTGACTGCTAATCCATGTGGGTCATATAGATAACATTGACTCTCTCCTGTGGAGTTGTGGATAACACTGCACTAACTGGCTAAAATGCTAGTCAATAGATAATAAATAAATAGCCATGTGTTAAGGGGGCTGTCAAAAGAGGATTAGATACAAGTTAATCAGAGAGGTAAAAAGTGTATTAATATAACCATGTTGGTTATGCAAAACTGGAGAATGGGTAATAAATGGATTATCTATCTTTTTAAACAATAAAAATGTTAGAGTTGACTCTCCCTTTAAGTAATTAATTTAAAAGCTAATCAAACAGTAACACATAAAGTTCTATGATCTAATATAGGTACAGGGAACTTTCTTTGATATCTGGTTGGAATTGATCCTTTGTATTTGTGCATTAAAAAAGAGTGTCTTCTTTACCCACATTTCACATATGTTTTGCAACATTAAAATAATAATAATAATGTTACCTTTATTGAATGTAACATTCAATTATTAAATCTAACAATTGATTATTGAATGTAAATTTTGAATCCTGATTTCCATAGTCTTCAATGAAATTCCATCAGAATAAATATTCATATGTGATATTTAAATGGTGCTGTCAAATATTCAAATGTCAAATTCTGTATGTTAATGTTACATTCACTATTTAAAGGGACATTGAACCCCGCAACTTTGCTTCATTATCTTGGTATCCTTAGTTGAAGGAGCAGCAATGAACTACTAGGAGCTAGCTGAACACACTGGGGGTGCCAATGACAAGAAACATTATTGTTTTGGTCCAAAATTCATGTTACTATATTATACTACTTATCTACTTTATGTAATGCTCTAAATAGAATGTATTTCTTCAGAAAGACTGAATCATGCCTAGCCTAATGGTTGTACTAGTTTCCTCTGAATAACAACTGGACTGTTTTTGAGAGCTAGGCTGGCATATATTGGTGACAGAGCCCATGGTTTGAATAAAATAAACATGATTAAGCTTTTGGTCATGTGGTGGTTGGTTTATAGTTAGTAGGTATAGCTTTTGGTCTTGTGGTGGTTGGTGTATAGTTAGTAGCCATAGCTTTTGGTATAGCTTTTGGTCATGTGGTGGTTGATGCATAGTTAGTAGGCATAGCTTTTGGTATAGCTTTTGGTCATGTGATGGTTGGTTTATAGTTAGTTGGCATAGCTTCTGGTATAACTTTTGGTCATGTGGTGGTTGGTTAATAGTTAGTAGGCATAGCTTTTTGTATACTTTTTGGTCATGTGGTGGTTGGTGTATAGTTACGAGGCATAGCTTTTGGTATAGCTTTTGGTCATGTGGTGGTTGGTGAATAGTTAGTAGGCATAGCTTTTGGTATAGCTTTTGGTCATGTGGTGGTTGGTGTATAGTTAGTAGGCATAGCATTTGGTATAGCTTGTGGTCATGTGGTGGTTGATGTATAGTTAGTAGGCATAGCTTTTGGTGTAACTTTTGGTAATGTGGTGGTTGGTGTATAGTTAGTAGCCACAGCTTTTGGTATAACTTTTGGTCATGTGGTGGTTGATGTATAGTTAGTATCCATAGCTTTTGGTATAGCTTTTGGTCATGTGGTGGTTGGTGTATAGTTAGTAGCCATAGCTTTTGGTATAACTTTTGGTCATGTGGTGGTTTATGCATAGTTAGTAGGCATAGCTTTTGGTATAGCTTTTGGTCTGTGGTGGTTGGTTTATAGTTAGTAGCCATAGCTTTTGGTATAACTTTTGGTCATGTGATGGTTGATGTATAGTTAGTATCCATAGCTTTTGGTATAGCTTTTGGTCATGTGGTGGTTGGTGTATAGTTAGTAGCCATAGCTTTTGGTATAACTTTTGGTCATGTGGTGGTTGATGCATAGTTAGTAGGTATAGCTTTTGGTATAGCTTGTGGCCATGTGGTGGTTGGTGTATAGTTAGTAGGCATAGATTTTGGTATAGCTTTTGGTCATGTGATGGTTGGTTTATAGTTAGTTGGCATAGCTTCTGGTATAGCTTTTGGTCATGTGGTGGTTGGTTAATAGTTAGTAGGCATAGCTTTTTGTATACTTTTTGGTCATGTGGTGGTTGGTGTATAGTTAGTAGGCATAACTTTTGGTCATGTGGTGGTTGGTGTATAGTTAGTAGCCATAGCTTTTAGTATAACTTTTGTTCATGTGGTGGTTGGTGTATAGTTAGTAGTCATAGCTTTTGGTATAACTTTTGGTCATGTGGTGGTTGGTGTATAGTTAGTAGCCATAGCTTTTGGTATAACTTTTGGTCATGTGGTGCTTGATGTATAGTTAGTATCCATAGCTTTTGGTATAGCTTTTGGTCATGTGGTGGTTGGTGTAAAGTTAGTAGTCATAGATTTTGGTATAGCTTGTGTTCATGTGGTGGTTGATCTATAGTTAGTAGCCATAGCTTTTGTTCATGTGGCGGTTGGTGTATAGTTAGTAGCCATAGCTTTTGGTATAACTTTTGGTCATGTGGTGGTTGGTGTATAGTTAGTAGCCATAGCTTTTGGTATAACTTTTGGTCATGTGGTGATTGGTATATAGTTAGTAGCCATAGCTTTTGGTATAACTTTTGGTCATGTGGTGGTTGATGTATAATTAGTATCCATAGCTTTTGGTATAGCTTTTGGTCATGTGGTGGTTGGTGTATAGTTAGTAGCCATAGCTTTTGGTATAACTTTTGGTCATGTGGTGGTTGATGCATAGTTAGTAGGCAAAGCTTTTGGTATAGCTTTTGGTCATGTGGTGGTTGGTGTATAGTTAGTAGCCATAGCTTTTGGTATAGCTTTTGGTCATGTGGTGGTTGATGCATAGTTAGTTGGCATAGCTTCTGGTATAGCTTTTGGTCATGTGGTGGTTGGTTAATAGTTAGTAGGCATAGCTTTTTGTATAATTTTTGGTCATGTGGTGGTTGGTGTATAGTTAGTAGGCATAGCTTTTGATCACGTGGTGGTTGGTGTATAGTTAGTAGGCATAGCTTTTGGTATAACATTTGGTCATGTGGTGGTTGGTGTATAGTTAGTAGCCATAGCTTTTAGTATAACTTTTGTTCATGTGGTGGTTGGTGTAAAGTTAGTAGCCATAGCTTTTGGTATAACTTTTGGTCATGTGGTGGTTGGTGTATAGTTAGTAGCCATAGCTTTTGGTATAACTTTTGGTCATGTGGTGGTTGATGTATAGTTAGTATCCATAGCTTTTGGTATAGCTTTTGGTCATGTGGTGGTTGGTGTAAATTAGTAGCCATAGCTTTTGGTATAGCTTGTGTTCATGTGGTGGTTGATCTATAGTTAGTAGCCATAGCTTTTGTTCATGTGGTGGTTGGTGTATAGTTAGTAGCCATAGCTTTTGGTATAACTTTTGGTCATGTGGTGGTTGGTGTATAGTTAGTAGCCATAGCTTTTGGTATAACTTTTGGTCATGTGGTGGTTGGTGTATAGTTAGTAGCCATAGCTTTTGGTATAACTTTTGGTCATGTGGTGGTTGATGTATAGTTAGTATCCATAGCTTTTGGTATAGCTTTTGGTCATGTGGTGGTTGGTGTATAGTTAGTAGCCATAGCTTTTGGTATAACTTTTGGTCATGTGGTGGTTGATACATAGTTAGTAGGCATAGCTTTTGGTATAGCATTTGGTCATGTGGTGGTTGGTGTATAGTTAGTAGCCATAGCTTTTGGTATAACTTTTGGTCATGTGGTGGTTGATGCATAGTTAGTATCCATAGCTTTTGGTATAGCTTTTGGTCATGTGGTGGTTGGTGTATAGTTAGTAGCCATAGCTTTTGGTATAGCTTTTGTTCATGTGGTGGTTGGTGTATAGTTAGTAGGCATAGCTTTTGGTATAGCTTGTGGTCATGTGATGGTTGGTGTATAGTTGGTAGGCATAGCTTTTGGTATAGCTTTTGATCATGTGGTGGTTGGTGTATAGTTAGTAGCCATAGCTTTTAGTATAACTTTTGTTCATGTGGTGGTTGGTGTAAAGTTAGTAGCCATAGCTTTTGGTATAACTTTTGGTCATGTGGTGATTGGTATATAGTTAGTAGCCATAGCTTTTGGTATAACTTTTGGTCATGTGGTGGTTGATGTATAATTAGTATCCATAGCTTTTGGTATAGCTTTTGGTCATGTGGTGGTTGGTGTATAGTTAGTAGCCATAGCTTTTGGTATAACTTTTGGTCATGTGGTGGTTGATGCATAGTTAGTAGGCAAAGCTTTTGGTATAGCTTTTGGTCATGTGGTGGTTGGTGTATAGTTAGTAGCCATAGCTTTTGGTATAGCTTTTGGTCATGTGGTGGTTGATGCATAGTTAGTTGGCATAGCTTCTGGTATAGCTTTTGGTCATGTGGTGGTTGGTTAATAGTTAGTAGGCATAGCTTTTTGTATAATTTTTGGTCATGTGGTGGTTGGTGTATAGTTAGTAGGCATAGCTTTTGATCACGTGGTGGTTGGTGTATAGTTAGTAGGCATAGCTTTTGGTATAACATTTGGTCATGTGGTGGTTGGTGTATAGTTAGTAGCCATAGCTTTTAGTATAACTTTTGTTCATGTGGTGGTTGGTGTAAAGTTAGTAGCCATAGCTTTTGGTATAACTTTTGGTCATGTGGTGGTTGGTGTATAGTTAGTAGCCATAGCTTTTGGTATAACTTTTGGTCATGTGGTGGTTGATGTATAGTTAGTATCCATAGCTTTTGGTATAGCTTTTGGTCATGTGGTGGTTGGTGTAAATTAGTAGCCATAGCTTTTGGTATAGCTTGTGTTCATGTGGTGGTTGATCTATAGTTAGTAGCCATAGCTTTTGTTCATGTGGTGGTTGGTGTATAGTTAGTAGCCATAGCTTTTGGTATAACTTTTGGTCATGTGGTGGTTGGTGTATAGTTAGTAGCCATAGCTTTTGGTATAACTTTTGGTCATGTGGTGATTGGTGTATAGTTAGTAGCCATAGCTTTTGGTATAACTTTTGGTCATGTGGTGGTTGATGTATAGTTAGTATCCATAGCTTTTGGTATAGCTTTTGGTCATGTGGTGGTTGGTGTATAGTTAGTAGCCATAGCTTTTGGTATAACTTTTGGTCATGTGGTGGTTGATACATAGTTAGTAGGCATAGCTTTTGGTATAGCATTTGGTCATGTGGTGGTTGGTGTATAGTTAGTAGCCATAGCTTTTGGTATAACTTTTGGTCATGTGGTGGTTGATGCATAGTTAGTATCCATAGCTTTTGGTATAGCTTTTGGTCATGTGGTGGTTGGTGTATAGTTAGTAGCCATAGCTTTTGGTATAGCTTTTGTTCATGTGGTGGTTGGTGTATAGTTAGTAGGCATAGCTTTTGGTATAGCTTGTGGTCATGTGATGGTTGGTGTATAGTTGGTAGGCATAGCTTTTGGTATAGCTTTTGATCATGTGGTGGTTGGTGTATAGTTAGTAGCCATAGCTTTTAGTATAACTTTTGTTCATGTGGTGGTTGGTGTAAAGTTAGTAGCCATAGCTTTTGGTATAACTTTTGGTCATGTGGTGGTTGGTGTATAGTTAGTAGCCATAGCTTTTGGTATAACTTTTGGTCATGTGGTGGTTGATGTATAGTTAGTATCCATAGCTTTTGGTATAGCTTTTGGTCATGTGGTAGTTGGAGTAAAGTTAGTAGCCATAGCTTTTGGTATAGCATGTGTTCATGTGGTAGTTGATCTATAGTTAGTAGCCATAGCTTTTGTTCATGTGGTGGTTGGTGTATAGTTAGTAGCCATAGCTTTTGGTATAGCTTTTGGTCATGTGGTGTTTGGTTTATAGTTAGTAGCCATAGCTTTTGGTATAACGTTTGGTCATTTGGTGGTTGGTGTATAGTTAGTAGCCATAGCTTTTTGAATAACGTTTGGTCATGTGGTCGTTGGTGTATAGTTAGTAGGCATAGCTTTTGGTTATGTGGTGGTTGGTGTATAGTTAGTAGACATAGCTTTTGGTATAGCTTTTGGTCATGTGATGGTTGGTTTATAGTTAGTTGGCATAGATTCTGGTATAGCTTTTGGTCATGTGGTGGTTGGTTAATAGTTAGTAGGCATAGTTTTTTGTATAATTTTTGGTCATTTGGTGGTTGGTGTATAGTTAGTAGGCATAGCTTTTGATCATGTAGTGGTTGGTGTATTGTTAGTAGGCATAGCTTTTGGTATAACTTTTGGTCAAGTGGTGGTTGGTGTATAGTTAGTAGCCATAGCTTTTAGTATAACTTTTGTTCATGTGGTGGTTGGTGTATAGTTAGTAGCCATAGCTTTTGGTATAACTTTTGGTCATGTGGTGGTTGGTGTATAGTTAGTAGCCATAGCTTTTGGTATAACCTTTGGTCATGTGGTGGTTGATGTAGAGTTAGTATCCATAGCTTTTGGTATAGCTTTTGGTCATGTGGTGGTTGGTGTAAAGTTAGTAGCCATAGCTTTTCGTATAGCTTGTGTTCATGTGGTAGTTGATCTATAGTTAGTAGCCATAACTTTTGTTCATGTGGTGGTTGGTGTATAGTTAGTAGCCATAGCTTTTGGTATAGCTTTTGGTCATGTGGTGTTTGGTGTATAGTTAGTAGCCATAGCTTTTGGTATAACGTTTGGTCATTTGGTGGTTGGTGTATAGTTAGTAGCCATAGCTTTTAATATAGCGTTTGGTCATTTGGTGGTTGGTGTATAATTAGTAGGCATCTGTTATTCAAGTATGGTAGAATCAACAATCTGTAATTTCTTAATGAAAAAGCAATTTCACACATGTGATTCTTTTATTAAGCACATGAATTTGAACTATTGTTTGGTATAAGGTTATTTTATTACATGAGAATCTAAAAACCACTGCCCCTTTCATCTACTGTATTTCTGTTCATTTCTAAAGGATTACAATTAATCAGTTATGCCTTTGGATATATACAGTATAAAAATATTACATGTGTATCTGAACCAAAAAATGTGAGAGTCCTTTACCAAATCTCTTATTTTGAGATGGAGGGAAATATCCAGTGCTTGTATAAGAAATAGAAGTGATGCATTGACACTAATATATACTATGGCCTATGGTCTGGTTTGCTGTTTTACTATGGCCTCTTGTTGGCTGTAGTACAATATAAGCTTTGTTTAAGATATGCTTAAATAAAACACAGATATTTGTCAAGCTTTCCTGTGCTGCAGTTAAAGGGACACTGAACCCAATTGTTTTCTTTTGTGATTCAGATAGAGCATGCAATTTTAAGCAACTTTCTAATTTACTCCTATTATCAATTTTTCTTTGTTCTTTTGCTACATTTATTTTAAAAAGAAGGAATTTTTTTGGTTCAGACCTCTGGACAGCACTTTTTAATTGGTGGATTAATTTTTCCACCAATCAGCAAGAACAACACAGGTTGTTCACCAAAAATGGGTCGGCGTCTAAACTTACATTCTTGCATTTCAAATAAAGATACCAAGCGAATGAAGAAAATTTGATAATAGGAGTCAATTAGAAAGTAGCTTAAAATGTCATGCTCTGAATCACGAAAAAGAAAAAAAATGTGAGTTCAGTGTCTCATGCAGCACTTTTATTGGCTCTGATGGTATTCTGTGAAAATGTATTTTTCATAGACAAATCTGAAAAACATCTTATGCTAATCACTGCAAAAGGTTGGAGTATCACTAATATATGATGTGTTTAAAGTTATCATTTCTATCTAGATATATTGATACATTTGTGATGATTTATGATTAGAGCATATATAGATATGCAATGATATCAAAGAATCTAGTGGATATAGCTATAAGTGGAGCAATTGCAAACTTTTTCTTGTGCAAGGGAGTACATATTTCTGCAGTTATTTTGTAATTGTTCCCAAATATTATACTCATTTAATACTTACCATCATATGTTCTACATTTCTAATTTATTTAAAGGGATAGGAAAGTAAAAATTAAACTAATCCAGATAGAGAATGTAATTTTAAGACAATTTTAAATTCACTTCTATTTTCAAATGTACTTAATTCTCTTGGTATCCCTTGTTGAAAAAGAATACGCACATATCCTACACTAGTGGGAGCTAGCTGCTGATTGGTGCCAGCACACATGTGCCTCTTGTGATTGGCTAACTAGATGTGTTCAAGTTAGCTGACAGCAGTGCAATGCTGTTCCTTCAGCAAATGATAACAAGATAATGAAACAAATTTGATAATAAAAGTAAATTGAAAAGTTGTTTAAAATTGTATGTTCTATCCAAATCATGAAATCAAATGTTGGGGTTTCCTGTATCTTTAAGGCTGTGACTAAAATTCTCAAATATATCATAGTAAATGATGGACATGTATAAGCATTCAGCAAATGTATGCAACAATGTTTATCTTTAGAAAGACTGAATAATCTGTAGCCTAAATGCTGTGCTGGTTTCCTCTGAATAATGCATCTGCGCTACTTCATAAAGGGATATGAAACCCAAAATGTTTCTTTTGTGATTCAAATAGAGCTACTTTCTAATTTACTTCTATTTTCAATTTTTCTTTGTTCTTTTTGGTATCTTGTTGAAAAGCAAGGATTATATGGCAGCAGCTTTGCAAGGATGTTAACCATTTGCAAGAGCACAAGATGGCAGCACTATTTCCTGTCATGTAGCGCTCCCGATGCCCACCTAGGTATCTCTTCAACACAGAATATCATGGGAACGAAGCAAATTTAATAATAGAAGCAAATTGAAAACTTTTTTAAAACTGTATGATCTGTCTGAATCACAACAGAACATTTTTTGCGTTTCATATCCCCTTAAGAAGTCGACAAATTTTTGTTTTCTAGAATAGCATTTCAGAACAGTTACTTGTTGAGCCATCGCTTTACTACGCTGGGTGTATGTGAGCTCTGCAGTTTTGAGGGTGTAGATATGATAAAAAAGGAGAACTTACATTTTGCAAATACGGCTTGTGTACCCTTTATACAGTGGCATAAAGCTTGCATATAATTACACTAAACTATAATTGCATTTGTTGGCCAAAATTATCTAAAACAATTACCTTAAAGGGACAGTCAAGTCCAAAAATAAACTTTCATTTTTCAAATAGGGCATGTCATTTTAAACAACTTTCGAATTTACTTTTATCAACAATTTTGCTTTGTTCTCTTGGTATTCTAGTTTGAAAGCAAACCTAGGGAGGCACATATGATAATTTATAAACCCTTGAAGGCCGCCTCTATTTTATTTACTTTTCACAGCAGGGGAGAGCTAGCTCTTGTAGGTCATATAGATAGCATTGTGATCACGCCCATGGCTAGTGGCAGACACTGCACTAATTGGCTAAATTGCAAGTCAATAGATAATAACTAAAAGTCATGTGATTAGGGGTGGTCAGAAGATGCTTAGATACAAATTAGTCACAGAAGTAAAAAGTGTATTAATTTAACAGTGTTGGTTTTGCAAAACTGGGGAATGGGTAATAAAGGGATTATCTATCTTTTTAAACAACAAAAATTCTGGTGTTGACTGTCCCTTTAAAAGCAGAGACTCCAATCTGACAATTTATTAAGCTAGACTACATGGCAGTTTGCTACATTTATCTTTATAAATGGAAAGTTAGTATAATCAAATTTAATTTATTTATATTCAATGACCAAAAACAAACTTTAATGGATACCTAGTTTGTTTAAATTCATATTTAAAAACACGTTTAAAGAGAGATTAAAGTCAAAATTATAACCTATTTTTAAACCATTGTCCTAATTACTAACCCTAAATCTAAACCCTAATCCTAAATCCTTCCTAACCCTAGCTGCAGTGTGAATGTTCTGCAACTTTTGTTTGTTGACTAAACAAATCTAAAGATAACACACACCTTGAAAATAAACATATGCATGCATACATTCAGTGTAACTCACATTCACACACAAACAAAACAGCTACCCTGAAAATGATCTGCAGTTTAAAGGGACACTGAACCCAAATTTTTTTTTTTCATGATTCAGATAGAGCATGCAATTTTAAGCAACTTTCATCTACCAATAAAGCTACTTTCTAATTTACTCCTATTATCAATTTTCTTCATTCTTTTGCTATCTTTATTTGAAAAAGAAGGCATCTAAGCTTTTTTATTAGTTCAGAACTCTGGACAGCACTTTTTTTTACTAGTGGATGAATGTATCCAACAATCAGCTAGAACAACCCAGATTGTTCACCAAAAATTCTTAGATTTCCCTAGTGGGATGATATAAAGCCACTTTTTTTCCTTGAAAACAGGATGTCTCGCTAAGGGGAGCGCACTGCATTTTCATATGGGAAGGAGATGTATACATTACAAAAGTGCACAATAAAATCTGTCATTTCAAAATCGTACAAAATAAATAAATGAACCATTAACCAAAAAACACACAGGTAAAAGATGTATTGTTAGGGTGCATCAAAATTTGTAACAAATTTGTTCACCAAAAATCATATTTCTTCTGTTATGTGTGATCAGTCCACGGGTCATCATTACTTCTGGGATATAACTCCTCCCCAACAGGAAATGCAAGAGGATTCACCCAGCAGAGCTGCATATAGCTCCTCCCCTCTACGTCACTCCCAGTCATTCTCTTGCACCCAACGACTAGATAGGATGTGTGAGAGGACTATGGTGATTATACTTAGTTTTTATAACTTCAATCAAAAGTTTGTTATTTTACAATAGCACCGGAGCGTGTTATTGCCTCTCTGGCAGAGTTTGAAGAAGAATCTACCAGAGTTTTTACTATGATTTTAACCGGAGTAGTTAAGATCATATTGCTGTTTCTCGGCCATCTGAGGGAGGTAAAAGCTTCAGATCAGGGGACAGCGGGCAGATGAATCTGCATTGAGGTATGTAGCAGTTTTTATTTTCTGAATGGAATTGATGAGAAAATCCTGCCATACCGTTATAATGACATGTATGTATACTCTACACTTCAGTATTCTGGGGATGGTATTTCACCGGAATTACTCTGTTAAAAGTTCACTAAACCTTTTAATAGGTATTTATCATGTTAAACGTTTTTGCTGGAATGTAGAATCGTTTGCATTTTCTGAGGTACTGAGTGAATAATATTTGGGCATTATTTTTCCACTTGGCATTTGCTTGTTTTAATTGTGACAGTTTCGTTTCTCTCTCACTGCTGTGTGTGAGGGGGAGGGGCCGTTTTTGGCGCTCTTTGCTACGCATCAAAAATTTCCAGTCAGTTACTCTTGTATTTCCTGCATGATCCGGTTCATCTCTAACAGAACTCAGGGGTCTTCAAACTTCTTTGGAGGGAGGTAGATTCTCTCAGCAGAGCTGTGAGACTTATATATTGACTGTGATTAAAAACGTTGCTCTGTAATTTCTATTTTCAAATTTAATTATTGTTACTTTACTAATGGGGTCGCCAGACTTTTCATCCGGGGGAGTGGGAACTTCATCCGGAGGTCTTTGCCCAAATACTTCGACGTTGGGGCAAACCAGAGATAGATCTCATGGCGTCTCGCCAGAACGCCAAACTTCCACTCTACGGGTCCAGATCCAGGGATCCGGGAGCGGTTCTGATAGATGCTTTGACAGCACCTTGGAACTTCGGGATGGCTTATGTGTTTCCACCCTTCCCGCTGCTTCCTCGATTGATTGCCAAAATCAAACAGGAGAGAGCATCAGTGATTCTAATAGCACCTGCATGGCCACGCAGGACTTGGTATGCAGATCTAGTGGACATGTCATCCTGTCCGCCTTGGTCTCTACCTCTAAGACAGGACCTTCTGATACAGGGTCCATTCAAACATCAAAATCTAACTTCTCTGAAGCTGACTGCTTGGAAATTGAACGCTTGATTTTATCAAAACGTGGTTTTTCTGAGTCGGTTATTGATACCCTGATACAGGCTAGGAAGCCTGTTACCAGAAGGATTTACCATAAGATATGGCGTAAATACCTATACTGGTGCGAATCCAAAGGTTACTCCTGGAGTAAGGTTAGGATTCCTAGGATATTGTCCTTTCTACAAGAAGGTTTAGAAAAGGGTTTATCGGCTAGCTCATTAAAGGGACAGATCTCAGCTCTGTCCATCTTGTTACACAGGCGTCTGTCAGAAAATCCAGACGTCCAGGCCTTTTGTCAGGCTTTAGCTAGGATCAAGCCTGTGTTTAAAGCTGTTGCTCCGCCATGGAGTTTAAACTTAGTTCTTAACGTTTTACAGGGTGTTCCGTTTGAACCCCTTCATTCCATTGATATAAAATTGTTATCTTGGAAAGTTCTGTTTTTAATGGCTATTTCCTCGGCTCGAAGAGTCTCTGAGTTATCAGCCTTACATTGTGATTCTCCTTATCTGATTTTTCACTCAGACAAGGTAGTTCTGCGTACTAAACCTGGGTTCTTACCTAAGGTAGTCACTAACAGGAATATCAATCAAGAGATTGTTGTTCCATCCTTGTGTCCAAATCCTTCTTCAAAGAAGGAACGTCTTCTACACAATCTGGATGTAGTTCGTGCCCTCAAGTTCTACTTGCAGGCAACTAAGGATTTTCGACAAACGTCTTCCCTGTTTGTCGTGTACTCTGGTCAGAGGAGAGGTCATAAGGCTTCGGCTACCTCTCTCTCCTTCTGGCTTCGTAGCATAATTCGTTTAGCCTATGAGACTGCTGGACAGCAGCCTCCTGAAAGAATTACAGCTCATTCTACTAGAGCTGTGGCTTCCACTTGGGCCTTTAAGAATGAGGCCTCTGTTGAACAGATTTGCAAGGCTGCAACTTGGTCTTCGCTTCATACTTTTTCCAAATTTTACAAATTTGACACTTTTGCTTCTTCGGAGGCTATTTTTGGGAGAAAGGTTCTTCAGGCAGTGGTTCCTTCTGTATAATGAGCCTGCCTATCCCTCCCGTCATCCGTGTACTTTTGCTTTGGTATTGGTATCCCAGAAGTAATGATGACCCGTGGACTGATCACACATAACAGAAGAAAACATAATTTATGCTTACCTGATAAATTCCTTTCTTCTGTTGTGTGATCAGTCCACGGCCCGCCCTGTTTTAAGGCAGGTAAATATCTTTTAAATTATACTCCAGTCACCACTTCACCCTTGGTTTCTCCTTTCTCGTTGATTCTTGGTCGAATGACTGGGAGTGACGTAGAGGGGAGGAGCTATATGCAGCTCTGCTGGGTGAATCCTCTTGCATTTCCGGTTGGGGAGGAGTTATATCCCAGAAGTAATGATGACCCGTGGACTGATCACACAACAGAAGAAAGGAATTTATCAGGTAAGCATAAATTATGTTTTTATAAAAAAAACTTAAAAATTTGTCAGTAAATTACACAGGAAAAAATTGTATTAGCTATGCACAGTGTAAATTGTATTTTAAGTGCAATGGATGTGCACATTTTCACCAAAATAACTAAAAACACTAATTAACACTAATTGTGAGTGCCATATATATATATATATATATATATATATATATATATATATATATATATATATATATATATATACTGTATATATTAGGGTGACCATATTGCCGCTTTAAAAATTGACACATATGAAAAATACATATGTCAGGGTTCTTATACAATACATTTCTTTAAACAGCCCTGACATTTGTATTTTCCATAAGTGTCCCCTTTTAAAAGTAGCAATATGGTCACCCTAATATATATATATATATATATATATATATATATATATGTGTGTGTGTGTGTGTGTGTGCTTAAAGTTAAATCTTATTTGTGTAAAAGTAAGCGTCAATGTGAGCTATTTCCTTTATATTCTTTATGAGATTAGTCTGGTTGTGCCTCTGAGTCACTCATAACAGGAATGTGCAGTGGATGGAACGTGAGCATACAAAGGATTTACCTCAAAGGACCTGCAAACTACAACCTGTAAACTACACAGGGGCGTTATTACAGGCGTTTGAGAAATATCAATTGAGACTGGGCCCACTCCTGTAGGGGACCCGTATTGCCCTGTAATCAGAAATGGTTTTGGTATGGCGTTGCTAGTGAGACCTGGACTTCATTTGCATCATGCCTCTGTGTGTGTGTCCCCTAACAGTGTAAGGAAACTGTATGAATTTGCCTTTACATATATGGTAGCAGGGTTTCCAAGATGGCCACCACAGTGTTGATTTTCACAAAAAGGTTGCATAAGTGCATAACTTCTGGTGCAGACTAGCCAAAATGGAAGGACGAGTCACAATCACAGAAAAGCAGCTTCTCATTTTACTATGTGGTATCTGGCTCGCTTCTGCTCATTCCAAATAGCCAGAAAGTTCATACTTGGAATGGGGGGCCCTGTCACAGCCTATGTCCTGGTGCCCAGAGATGTTTAGTTACACCCCTGAAACACCAGTACATATGAAACTTACCAGCCATTGTGCACTTTCAAATGTTGTAGCTGTTGTAGTTGTATGCATTACGGCATGGGATTCTTTTTAAATTTAGAAAACACCCAGGGCTTTAATTTTTTTTTAAATAAAATCAATAATTAACCTAACGTCCAGTATTTTGTGAAGATTTTACTGGACAGCCTGCTAAAATACTGGACTGTCCATTTAAATACTGGATAACTGGCAGCCATAGTAGCTGAAAATGAGGAGAGGTATTCAAAATTTACAGGGATTGCTCATATAGCTTAAGCAACATTACCATGACAAAGTGTCCTTTAACAATTTAATTTACTTCTAGTGTTTGAGGTCAGGTGGTATAATTGGTGGACTGATCTAATTGTGTTCATGCATGACATGTTTAAATTCTGACCTGTTAATGATTCATTGAAGATGATGAAAGATACTAGGTGGTAACTTGCCATAGAACAAGCTACTGAGCTGTTGTTCGTTCCTGGTAGAGTGTTTTTCTTTTTCTATGCATTTGTATTATGACCATGGGGAGGTCTGCCTTAGGGTGATGGGGGAAACCAAAGGGGGACTCCTTGCCCAGTGTGCTTAGAGGAATATGTCTGCGCCTCACTGACAAGGCCCACAGAAAACTGAAAAAATTGTCTGGAGTTGTAATGTCCCTTATTCAAAATAGAATTGACAGGTATTTCGGGGCTGGGCTGGCCTTACTTAGCGGGATCAGACTGATATACTTCAGGAAAGTTTACCTCTATGAAAAGCACAACTGGGCTAAAATAGGCTGCTCCTAGGTGGTAACTCACCATAGAACAAGCTACTGAGCTGTTTGATCATGGTAAAGTGCTTCTCTCTTTGTATGCATTAATTTTATATTTATATAACACTCAGGTGCTTAAAAAATAAAATGAAAACAAAAATTGACCTATCATGTCCAGTATTTTTTATAAAGATTTTACTGGACAGCCTGCTAAAATACCAGACTGTCCATTTAAATACTGGAAAACTGGCAACCCTGGTATCTGAACATAAGGAAAGTTATCCAAGCTTTACAGGGATTGCTCATATAGCTTAGGGACATTACCATGACAAAGTGCCCTTTAACAATTTAATTTACTTCTACTGTTTGAGGTCAGGTGGTATGATTGGTGGACTGACCTAATGGTGTTCATGCACGACATGTTTAAATTCTGACCTGTTAATGATTCATTGAAGATGATGAAAGATACTAGGTGGTAACTTGCCATAGAACAAGCTACTGAGCTGTTGTTCATTCCTGGTAGAGTGCTTCTCTCTTTGTATGCATTTGTATTATGACCCTGGGGAGGTCTCCCTAAGGTTGATGGGGGAAACCAGATGTAGACTCCTTGCCCAGTGTGCTTAGAGGAATATGGCTGCACCTCACTGACGAGGCCCACAGAAAACCAAAAAAATTGTCTGGGATTGTAATGTTCCTTATTCAAAATAGAATTGACAGGTATTTCGGGGCCGGGCTGGCCTTACTTGGCGGGATCAGACTGATATACTTCAGGAAAGTTTACCTCTATGAAAAGCACAACTAGGCTTAAAGAGGCTGCTCCTAGGTGGTAACTCACCATAGAACAAGCTACTGAGCTGTTTGTTCATGGTAAAGTGCTTCTCTCTTTGTATGCATTAATTTTATATTTAGCCAACACTCAGGTGCTTAAAAAATAAAATAAAAACAAAAATTGACCTATCATGTCCAGTATTTTTATAAAGATTTTACCGGAGAGCCTGCTAAAATACTGGACTGTCCATTTAAATACTGGACAACTGACAACCCTGGTATCTGAACATAAGGAAAGTTATCCAAGCTTTACAGGGCTTGCTCATATAGCTTAAGGAACATTACCATGACAAAGTGCCCTTTAACAATTTAATTTACTTCTACTGTTTGAGGTCAGGTGGTATAAGTGGTCGACTGACCTAATGGTGTTTATGCATGACATGTTTAAATTCTGACCGGTTAATGATTTAGTGAAGATGATGAAAGATACAAAAGTGCACTGGGGACATATGTTAGCTAATCACTGTGAAAGGATGTTGTGTTTATATATTCCAATTGCAACCAGCAATCATACATCATTTATACAACCTGACTGTTTTAATTGTGATTTAGCAACTTGCTACAGACTACTGGCACTGTTTGTTATTTTCTGGTTTGCTATATTTAATAAAGTTTTGTTTCCTGCTATGAGTTATAACAGCACCAGTTACTTTTTTACAACAGAAGCAGACCGGTCAAGTGACAGATCTAGTGTGACACAGCATTTGTCATCTCCTATGAGAATCACATGATGGTTAAGCAGTTTCACTTTATGAAAAGGAGTTTGTCTTATTCTCTTGTTTTTTTTAGCATCTGTTTTCAAGGTTGTTTGCATATATTAGAGAGGACTGTTTTATTCAGTTTTTTAAAAAAATTATTTTAATTTATTCTATAACATTTTTAAAAGGTGTTTTTGTGATGCTGGTATCCGCCGCAGTGGAGAAGTGAACAATTATGAGTTAGATGCTTCTCTGTTGATTATAATAAACAGTGACTCTGATTTTAATAAATCTATGCCAATGACACCATAATTAAACAAAATAAATATGTTATAGGTCATTTTAAGCACTAAAATTTGAAAATAGTTGCTTGTCAGGAATAAAGTAAGATTCGAGCAGCTCTTCTCTAACATTTATTCCAGCATCATCTATATCCTGGTTTCTCAACAGCCAGGCCGTGGCCCAGTACCGGGCCGTGATAGCCCTGCTGGTGGGCCCCGGCCTGTCATGCCCCCACTGCACACTCTTACCCCACTTCACACCAAGGGCAGACTGATACCAATCAAGGCCCCAGGAACACTCACACTGACCAAAATGTATTAAATTTTATGCAAATGAACATGGTAACCTCCCTGCCCTGCCCCCAACAGGCCCCTCAACCTCCAGAGCCAGGACCCCCAACATTAAGGTCCAGAAAAAGGGAACCCAACCTCCAGGGCCAGACCCCACACTCCATGGCCCTCACAGCGACAGACCCTCGCCAGGGCCCCTCTAAACCCACACTTTTTTTGCTTAGTTACTGATAGGGCAACTGAAAACTCCAGCTTAAGGAATGCACCAACAACGTGGAGATGCCATTTGTGGGCCCCCCTACTTGCTGGTCCCTCGGCCCAGGTCCTATTTGCCTGGCTGATCAGTCCGCCGCTGCTGCTCACTTTATATATCTATATATATATGTCTAGCTAAATTTTACCGGGCCTTGAGGTCACTTTGGTTGAGAACCACTGATCTATATGATATAGGTATTTCAGTGATGTAGTGGTCTAGTAGAATATGTGGTGGTTGTTGATTAAAATAAAGCATAATGCTTAAAGGGATAGGTAAGTTAAAATTAAACTTGCATGATTCAGATAGAGTATGTCATTTTAAAACACTATTAAATTCACTTCTATTTTCAAATGTCCTTCGTTCTCTTAGTATCTCTTGTTATAAAATGAATATGCACATATCATACATTAGTGGGAGCTGCTGCTGATTGGTGCCTGCACACATTTGTCTCTTGTGATTAACTAAATAGATATTTTCAGCTTCCTGTCAGTAGTGCAATGCTGTCCCTTCAGCAAAGGATAACAAGAGAATGAAGACAATTTGATAATAGAATTAAATTGGAAAGTTGTTTAAAATTGTATGTTCTATCTGAATCATAAAATACATTTTGGGGTTTACTATCCCTTTAAAGGGACAGTCTACTCCAGATTTTTTATTGCTTAACAAGATAAATAATCTCTTTATTACCCATTCCCCAGTTTTGCATAACCAACACGGTTATATTAATATACTTTTTACCTCTGTGATTACCTTGTATCTAAGCTTCTGCAAACTGCCCCTTATCTCAGTTCTTTTGACAGACTTGCATATTAGCCAATCAGTGCTGACTCCTAGGTAACTTAACGTGCATGAGCACAATGTTATCTATATGGCACACATTAACTAATTCACTCTAGCTGTGAAAAACTGCCAAAAAAGCTGTGAGATAGAAGGCGGCTTTCAAGGGTTTAGAAATTAGCATATGAGCCTACCTAGGTTTAGCTTTCAACAAAGAATAAAATTAAACTTGCATGATTACCTTGTATCTAAGCTTCTGCAAACTGCCCCTTATCTCAGTTCTTTTGACAGACTTGCATATTAGCCAATCAGTGCTGACTCCTAGGTAACTTAACGTGCATGAGCACAATGTTATCTATATGACACACATTAACTAATTCACTCTAGCTGTGAAAAACTGTCAAAAAAGCCGTGAGATAGAAGGCGGCTTTCAAGGGTTTAGAAATTAGCATATGAGCCTACCTAGGTTTAGCTTTCAACAAAGAATACCAAAGGAACAAAGCAAATTTGATGATGAATGTAAATTGGAAAGTTGTTTAAAATTGCACGCCCTGTCTGAATCATGAAAGTTTAATTTTGACTAGACTGTTCCTTTAATACCTTATGATTAAACCCCAAAACATTTTTGTCTGGTTTTAAATCCAACAGTGCATAAGTTTGAGTGTAATAATTGCTCACAATAGTAGCTTGGACTAGTACAACTGCTCCATACGACCTGAGCTCACATGAACCTCTCATGGGTACCATGATGCAGACAGTTGTAATCTCTATAAAATGAGGAATGTGCCAGCTTCCCCCTGCCAGTCTATGCTTGTGTTTGCTGACTGCCAAATAGCTGGAGATATGAAATACTGAACTAAGACTATAAAATGGTCTGGCAGAACAAATATTTATGTGATTTCCTGCTTTGCATCTTACGTCCCAGCTGGCAATATGATTATTAACCCTTACCACTGCTGCAGTTAGCTATGGAAAATTAAAGGGACAGTCTAGTCAAAATTAAACTTTCATGATTGAGATAGGGCATGCAATTTTAAACAACTTTCCAATTAACTTTTGTTATCAAATTTGCTTTGTTCTCTTGGTATTCTTTGTTGAAAGCTAAACCTAGGTAGGCTCATATGCTAATTTCTAAGCCCTTGAAGGCCGCCTCTTACCTCAATGCGTTTGAAAGTTTTCACAGCTAGATGGCTTTAGTTCATGTGTGCCGTATAGATATCATTGTGCTCATGCCCATGGAGTTACTTATGAGAGGGCACTGATTGGCTAAAATGCAAGTCTGTCAAAAGAACTGAAATAAGAGGGCAGTCTGCAGAAGCCTAGATACAAGGTAATCACAGAGGTAAAACGTGTATTAATATAAAAACTGGAAAATGGGTAATAAAGGGAATATCTATCTTTTAAAACAATAACAATTCTGGAGTAGACTGTCCCTTTAAGACTGTGACAGGTCGTTTTTAGAAGTTGACCTAGTGCATTACATATTTTGTTTTTAATAAAATTTGTTTAAGAGACATAATAGTCAGAATTGAAAGAACATTTGTGCATTTTCATTGTCTTTTATAACCATATTTACAATAGGAGGTGTTTATTTCCCTTTTCACCTTGGACTATCCTGTTTGGTAACTTGTTTATGTTTCAGATAAATGTAAGCAGAGGTTATTTACTGCAAGGCCTCTAGCTTCTTATTGGGTTGCGATTACACAGATAACATTGCAGTTTGTGACTCACTGGAATAGAATATCTATTCAGACTCTCTGGTGAGGGAGAGCTTTAAAATCCCCATGTCATTCTTTTTATTAGAGTCACTAAACAGCATTAAGAAGCTCTTGAGGGCCCCATTCTGAAAGCTGAATTAGTCTAAAGGGACAGTCTAGTCAAAATTAAACTATCATGATTCACATAGGGAATGCAATTTTAAACAACTTCCCAATTTACTTTTATAATCACATTTGCTTTGTTATCTTGGTATTCTTTGTTGAAAACTAAACCCAGGTAGGCTCATATGCTAATTATTAAGCTCTCAAAGGCTGCCCCTTATCGCAGTGCATTTGACAGGTTTTCACAGCTAGACAGTGCTAATTTGTGTGTGCCATATAGATAACATTGCACTCACTCCCATTGAGATATTTAGTCAGCACTGATTGGCTAAAGTGCAGGTCTGTCGAAAGAACTGAAATAAGGGGGCAGTCTGCAGAGGCTTAGATAGAAGGTAATCACAGAGGTAAAAAAAATATATTAATATAACACTCGGCTAGATTACGAGTTGTGCGTTAGGGTTAAGAGTTCCTAACGCTGCTTTTTTACGCCCGCTGGTATTACGAGTCTTGAAGGTTTAGGGTGACCGCACCCTTCTTTGGCCTTACCGCAAAACGACTTACGTAAACTTCATAAAGTCTTTTTTCTATGGGACTTCCATAGCGCCGGTATTACGAGTCTGTCCTGGGAGGCCAAAAAATGAGCGGTACAACCTACCCTGTCAAGAGTCCTAACGCATTTAAAAGTCAGTAGTTATGAGTTTTATGGTACAACGCCGTAGCATAAAACTCATAACTAAAGTGCTAAAAAGTACACTAACACCCATGAACTACCTATTAACCGCTACACCAAGGCCCTCCCGCATCGCAAATACTAAAATAAACATTTTAACCCCTAATCTGCCGCCCCGGACACAGCCGACACCTACATTATATTTATTAACCCCTAATCTGCCGCCCCAATGTCGTCGCCACCTACCTACACTTATTAACCCCTTATCTGCCGCCCCCAACGTCGCCGCCACTATAATAAACATATTAACCCCTAAACCGCCGCACTCCCGCCTCGCAAACATTAGTTAAATATTATTAACCCCTAATCTGCCGGCCCTAACACCGCCGCCACCTACCTACATTTATTAACCCCTAATCTGCCGCCCCCAACGTCGCCGCCACTATATTAAAGTTATTAACCCCTAAACCTAAGTCTAAGCCTAAACCTAACACCCCCTAACTTAAATATAATTTAAATAAATCGAAATAAATATTCCTATCATTAACTAAATTATTCCTATTTAAAACTAAATACTTACCTGTAAAATAAACCCTAAGATAGCTACAATATAACTAATAGTTACATTGTAGCTATTGTAGGATTTTTTTTTATTTTACAGGCAAGTTTGTATTTATTTTAACTAGATAGAATAGTTATTAAATTGTTATTAACTATTTAATAACTACCTATTTAAAATAAAGACAAATTTACCTGTAAAATAAAACCTAACCTAAGTTACACCTAACACTACACTATAATTAAATAAATTAACTAAATTAAATGCAATTATCTAAATTAAATTAAATTAGCTAAAGTACAACCCCCCCCACTAAATTACAGAAAATAATAAACAAATTACAGAAATTTAAACTAATTGCACCTAATCTAATAGCCCTATTAAAATAAAAAAGCCCCCCACAAAAAAAAAAAACCCTAGCCTAAACTAACCTACCAATAGCCCTTAAAAAGGCCTTTTGCGGGCATTGCCCTAAAGTAATCAGCTCTTTTAACTGTAAAAAACAATACAAACAACCCCCCCAACAGTAAAACCCACCACCCATGCTACCAACCCCCCAAATAAAATACTAGCTAAAAAAAACTAAGCTCCCCATTGCCCTGAAAAGGGCATTTGGATGGGCATTGCCCTTAAAAGGGCAGTTAGCTCTTTTGCAAGCCCAAACCCCTAATCTAAAAAATAAACCCACCCAATACACCCTTAAAAAAACCTAACACTAACCCCCTGAAGATCGACTTACCGGGAGACGTCTTCATCCAAGCCAGGCGAAGTGGTCCTCCAGACGAGCAGAAGTCTTCATCCAAGCCGGGCAGAAGTGGTCCTCCAGATGGGCATAAGTCTTCATCCAGACGGCATCTTCTATCTTCATCCATCCGGCGCGGAGCGGCTCCATCTTCAAGACATCCGACGCAGAGCATCCTCTTCTTCCGACGACTAAAGCAGAATGAAGGTACCTTTAAGTGACGCAATCAGCCAATAGGATTGAATGATAGCTCGCATTCTATTGGTTGATTGGAACAGCCAATAGAATGCAAGCTCAATCCTATTGGCTGATCAATAGGATTTTTTCTACCTTAATTCCGATTGGCTGATAGAATTCTATCAGCCAATCGGAATCTAAGGGATGGCATCTTGGATGACGTCACTTAAAGGTACCTTCATTCTGTTTAAGTCGTCGGAAGAAGAGGATGCTCCGCGTCGTATGTCTTGAAGATGGAGCCGCTCCGCGCCGGATGGATGAAGATAGAAGATGCTGTCTGGATGAAGATTTCTGCCCGTCTGGAGGACCACTTCGCCCGGCTTGGATGAAAACGTCTCACGGTAAGTCGATCTTCAGGGGGATAGTTTTAGGTTTTTTAAGGGTGTATTTGGTGGGTTTATTTTTTAGTTTAGGAGTTTGGGCTTGCAAAAGAGCTAACTGCCCTTTTAAGGGCAATGCCCATCCAAATGCCCTTTTCAGGGCAATGGGGAGCTTAGTTTTTTTTAGCTAGTATTTTATTTGGGGGGTTGGTTGTGTGGGTGGTGGGTTTTACTGTTGGGGGGGTTGTTTGTATTTTTTTACAGGTAAAAGAGCTGATTACTTTGAGGCAATGCCCCGCAAAGGCCCTTTTAAGGGCTATTGGTAGTTTAGGCTAGGTTCTTTTTTTATTTTGGGGGGGGGGGGGGCTTTTTTATTTTAATAGGGCTATTAGATTAAGTGTAATTTGTTTAAATTTCTGTAATTTGTTTATTATTTTCTGTAATTAAGTGGTTTTTTTTGTACTTTAGCTAATTTAATTTAGGTAATTGTATTTAATTTAGTTAATTTATTTAATTATAGTGTAGTGTTAGGTGTAACTTTTTAACTAGGTAGTTATTAAATAGTTAATAACTATTTAATAACTATTCTACCTTGTTAAAATAAATACAAACTTGCCTGTAAAATAAAAAAAAAATCCTAAACAAGCTACAATGTAACTATTAGTTATATTGTAGCTATCTTAGGGTTTATTTTACAGGTAAGTATTTAGTTTTAAATAGGAATAATTTAGTTAATGATAGGAATATTTATTTCAATTTATTTAAATTATATTTAAGTTAGGGGTGTTAGATTTAGGGTTAGACTTAGGTTTAGGGGTTAATAACTTTAATATAGTTTGCCAGACTCATCTTCCTTACACGTCACTCTTCATCTGCTGCACCTCTCTGCCAATCTCTTCACTGGCTTCCTCTTGCCTCTAGGATCAAACACAAAATTCTCATTCTGACATACAAAGCCCTCAACTGCACTGCTCCCTCCTATATCTCAGACCTTGTCTCCAGATACTCTCCCTCCCGTCCCCTTCGCTCTGCTCACGACCACCTACTCTCCTCCTCTCTTGTCACCTCATCACACTCCCGTTTACAGGATTTCTCCAGACTGGCTCCCATCTTGTGGAACTCTCTGCCTCGCTCCACAAGACTCTCTTCTGGTTTTAAAAGCTTCAAGTGCTCCCTAAAGACTCTACTGTTCAGGGATGCATACAACCTACGCTAACCTTTCTTTATACCAGTTCCTCTCCTCCATTGTTATTCCCTTAACCCCCTTAGCATGTAAGCCTAAGAGTCCAGCTGTTTGTTGATCACCTTCTCAAGAGTTGACTACAACAGTGCAACTCTTGGCAGGGCCCTCTAACCATTTGATCCCTATAATTGTTTTGTTGTACTCCGTCTTTGTTAATAGCGCTGCGGAATCTGTTGGCGCTCTACAAATAACCAATAATAATAAAATAATAATAATAATAATATAGTGGTGGCGACGTTGGGGCAGCAGATTAGGGGTTAATAAATGTCGGTAGGTGGCGGCGATGTTAGAGCTGGCAGATTAGGGGTTAATAATATTTAATTAATGTTTGCGAGGCGGGAGTGCGGCGGCTTAGGGGTTAATATGTTTATTATAGTGGCGACGTTGGGGGTGGCATATTAGGGGTTAATAAGTGTAGGTAGGTGGCAGCGACATTGGGGGCGGCAGAGTAGGGGTTAATAAATATAATGTAGGGTTCGGCAATGTTGGGGGCATCAGATTAGGGGTTCATAAGTATAATGTAGGTGGCGGCGGTGTTCGGAGCAGCAGATTAGGGGTTAATAATTATAATTTAGGTGGCGGCGATGTCGGGGGCGGCAGATTAGGGGTTAATAAGTATAAGATTAGGGGCGTTTAGACTCAGGGTTCATGTTAGGGTGTTAGGTGTAGACATACATTTTATTTCCCCATAGGAATCAATGGGGCTGCGTTAAGGAGTTTTACGCTGATTTTTTGCAGGTGTTAGACTTTTTTTCAGTTGGCTCTCCCCGTTGATTCCTATGGGGAAATCGTGCATGAGCACGTTACACCAGCTCACCGCTGACTTAAGCAGCGCTGGTATTGGAGTGCGGTAATGAGCAAAATTTTGCTCAACGCTCACTTCTTGTCTTTTAACGACGGGTTTGTAAAAACTCGTAATACCAGCGCTGCATGTAAGTGAGCGTTGAGTGAAAACTGCTTGTTAGCACCGCATAGCCTCTAACGCAAAACTCGTAATCGGGGCCCATGTTTGTTATGCAAAACTGGGGAATGGGTAATAAAGGGATTATCTATCTTTTAAAACAATAACAATTCTGGAGGAGACTGTCCCTTTAAATAGTCTGATAGTATCAGTGAGGCCAGTCCATCATTATGGTTATTTGCAGTTAAGGGCTGTTAAAGTTTGGATTAATAATAGTGAGAGGGATCAGGACTGTGTGGGTAAGGTTAATAGTTCTAGGGGATTGGATAAATTATGTTCACGGCTAATTGCATTTAGTATTTTTGCTACCTAAAAGTAGATACATCAAGAAATCAGGTTTTCTAACATTTGGGTTAAAAGGACGGTACACTGTAAAATTGTTTTCCATGAATGTATTTTCAATGACTTGTTATACCAGCTGCAGAGTATAAAATGTATGAGAAATTGCATTTTCAGGTATATTTGTGTGTATGAATTAGCTGGTTTTGTGCTTTTAAACCACAGCCTATTACAATGTGTTGAGTTTCAGGTAATATATGTTATCACTTTGTGTACACACACTTGCTTCCTTATTTTATATTTGTCTGGAAAACCAAAGCTCAATACTTAGAGAAAACAATGGAAATGTATCATTTTATCACTTAACTATCCTGCACCCCATTGGGAGTGCAATTTATTCTGCTGGCTGTGTTTACATAGGCTTATCAATAGTTTCAGTATAGGTGGGGATACCACAGGCTACATCAGCTATTTCAAATGCTGAAATAAGGGTAAAGGAGCTACTTGTAAACAATTTAATACACTCCAGCAGGTAGAATGGACCATTGGAAACAATTTAAAGGGGAGAACATTTTTGGGTAAACTGTCCCTTTAAGTAAACGTCTGTCTACTATGTAAAACTTACTTTTTTTCAGGGGGTTGACATGCCTACATAGATACAAAAAATACCTGAAAATTATAAAGCTTAAATTCTAATTATTACAACATTGATGTCTGCCTAATGTGTTATCAAACATTTTTTTTTAACATGACTAATAATTTTAGCTTAAAAAAATGTGTTCAATTAACAGTTCTATAATATTTTGTACTTTTTTCTAAATACCTCATTGGACAAAGATGTCCTACTCAGAAACTGATTACCTACCTATGCTTTAGCAGGGTTATTCTAGCCTTTCTTACTCAGTGGAGGATACGTATGAGAGGTGTCTTACCTAGTGTTTGGTTGTGCTTCTAGTTATAATGCCTGTAGTTATCATATAAGCCAAAATACATATACTGACATTTATTCAGATTTAAATTATGAAGATGTAAGCAGTGAGGAGACACATGCTAACTGTATATATCAATAACCCAAAAGAAGAGTTGGGTTTTTATATTTTGACAGAATGCTCATTCTATTGAAGAGGACCTAATGCTTCTGGCTTGAATATGATAAAGACTGAGGGCCACATAGCTTCACAAAAATTCTGGTAACAGAATTTTTGACCAAAGTTTATCAGCCATTAAATGATAGTTTGTTCAGTGTAAACTTTGTTCCTTGGATGTCAATCTGACTCTATAATACTAAACTGCTGCCAATAATGAAGTGCTAAGCAAAAAATTATATACTATGTAAACTGCAGGTAGATGTTAAAATGAAAACTGTTGTCTCAAAAACTTTGGGGAATTTGAAAGTTAATATATAGTTTTGTACTGTCCTTATTAACTGATAACTAGACAGCTAGTTAACAAACCAGACAGAAATAGCTTTGTGTTTATTCCAAACTGATTTTACTTCTGAATAGTTACTTTTTGTAAAACTGCAATACAATAAGAAAAGTTGAAATTACAATATGTAGTTACACGTGGTGCTTGCAATACATACAATAATACATGTTTCTAACACAGAGAGCTTACATTTAATCCTTACAGCAAATAGCAATGCAATTCAAATGTACAATGAACTCTTAGCAAACAATAACTTACAGGCATATGTATGTTTAGAGGCAAATGTTTAAGAGCTGATTTCCATGCTTCTTGAAGCTAAGATGGCTGCTGAGAAACTGAAAGTAACTTTTTATTAACAACTTCATTAACACTTCCTGTTTTATTCTTGAGAGGAACCAAGCTGTAATTGCAACATGAAACCTCCAGATGTCATCAACATGAACATAATAAGCATATAATAGACAGAACACTCCCCGCCTGGTATAAACATATACCACTATTACATGATCTATAAATTATTATTAAATTCAACCAGATAACTTTTTACTTTGAAAAAGAACAATCAAATCTGACACAGGTCTAAGGTAAACTTTAGCAGTCTCTTGTCTAATGATTTTAACCTCTACCATCACCACTAGGAATGGCTTTTACAATAAGACTCATTGTCCATCCATTGCACTTTACTTGAGAGTCTTTCAACAATACAAGATCTCCTTCTTGAACGTTTTGTTTCTCTTTCCATTTTCTATATTTCCATGTTTGAATACATTTGATAGTCACTGTTTCAGCTTGCAAGAAATCAAATGAATGGCATAACCCTTTGCAGCAATGCCAGCCTGTACACGACTCCTTTTGAGTGCTGCTGGAAAATGACTTAGCAATGTGAATAAGTGTTGCTATACCTCTCACAAGGGACTTCCACTTTGAGAATCTGATAAATCTATGTGAGTCTAACTGGCATTCATACACTTCAGTTATTAAAGCTGTCACTTCAGGTCTGATCTCACTGTCAGAATCTGGTTCAATGAGGTCAAATACTTCAGCTTCAGATTGATCTCCTAACTCTGCCTGATGTAAGAAATCTTTGCCTGAGAACCAGTTGGTATGTTTTAGGTGAGCTGCCTGAATTAGTCTAGTACCATGATCTGCTGGATTCTGACTGGTGTTAATATAATGCCACTGATCTAGATTAGTAGATTTTCTAATACGAATTATTCTGTTTGAGACATATACATGAAGTCTCCTACAAGTATTGTGAATATAACCTAACACAATTTTGCTGTCAGTGCAATATTTAACTGCATAAAGTTCAATGTCCATTTCTTCAGTAATAAGTTCAGCTAGCTCAACTGACAAAACAGCTGCACATAATTCTAGATGTGGCACTGTATGGGCTGGTCTTGGAGCTAGTTTAGATTTGCCCATAATAAAGCCTACATGACATTGACCGCTACTGTCTATGACTCTGAGATATTCCACAGCTGCTATCGTTACAGTAGAAGCATCAGAAAAACACATACCTCCTTTCTTACTGTGGACGATAGTGACACTGGCACATAGGGTCTGGGAATACTGAGATCTTCAAGATGGATCAGGTCTTCTGTCCATGCTCTCCATTGAGCTTCTCTATCTGGTAAGAGTGGGGAATCCCAGTCACATTGGTCTTTTGAGAGTTCTCTGACTACAGATTTACCTTGCATAGTGATTGGAGATGCAAACCCAAGTGGGTCATAAAGACTGTTTACTGTAGCCAGGATACCTCTCCGTGTGAAAGGTTTTACCTCTTTAGACACTTGAAAAGTGAAACTGTCGGTCTGTAAGTTCCAACTTACTCCTAAGCTCCTTTGGAGGGGTAGAGGATCGACACCTAAAACAAGGTCCTTTAGATCTTTAGCTCTGTCATCTGCAGGAAATGCTTCCATTACTGGACTTTTGTTGGATGCCACTTTGTGTAGCTTGAGATTTGATCCTGCGAGCATGTCCTTAGCTCTCTGCAGGAGACTGACTGCTTCAGCTTCAGTAGGCACAGATGCGAGTCCATCATCTACATAGAAATTCCTCAAGATAAACTGTTCTACATCTTTGCCATACTCACTCTTTCCTTGCTTTGCTATTTGTCTTAGACCATAAATGGCTATGGCTGGAGAAGGGCTGTTTCCAAAGACATGTACCTTCATCCTGAACTCTGTAATTTCTTTGTTAAGGTCATTGTCACGATACCAAAGAAATCTCAAATAGTTACGGTGATCTTCTCTAACCATGAAACAGTAAAACATTTGTTGTACATCAGTGGTAATTGCAACTTGCTCTTTGCGGAAACGTAAAAGGACACCTAGTAGTGTATTATTTAAATCAGGCCCACTGAGGAGTGTGTCATTCAGTGAGATGCCTTCAAACTGAGTACTTGAGTCAAAAACTACTCTGATCTGTCCTGGCTTCTGAGGGTGATAGACACCAAAGATTGGTAGGTACCAACACTCCTCACCTGCTTCCAATGGTGGGGCAGGTTCTGCTTGGTCATGGTCAAAGATCTTTTGCATAAAGTTAGCAAAATGTTCTTTCATTTCAGGTTTTTTCACAAAGGAACGCTGTAGAGCAAGGAGTCTTTTCTGGGCTTGCTCTATGTTGTTTGGTAGTCTAAGACGAGGTGAGCGAAATGGTAGGGGTGCTACCCAGTAATTTGATTCATCAATAAACATCTCTTTTTCTACTACATCAAGGAACATACCATCTTGAATAGACATAGCAGGTTTGTCATCGTTTGGAGTAGTAACAAACACATTATCATCTAAACTGCCCACATTGTGAGTTGCAGTTCCTAAATAACACAATGAGGGGGTGTATGACTGTTGTTTACAAGCATTAAAAGTCTCTTTTACCTGTATATAGCTAGTGCATGGGCTGAACAGAGAAGTGCGCCCACTAGGCAACATATTTGTCTTGAAAGAGTTCACATCTGCTGGTCTATGAGCTCCTCCTAAGCATACTTCCCCAACTATGACCCAACCTAAGTCTAAATGTTGTGTATAAGGACTGTTGTGAGGCCCATTAATCTGCTCACGTACTTTGTGCACCTTCAGAATGTCTCTTCCTAACAAGAGAAGTATTTGTGCGTTAGGGTCAAGTGCTGGGATCTTGTCTATTAAGGATTTCAGATGAGGGAAATGCTGTGTTATCTCAGGTGTTGGAATTTCTGACCTGTCATCAGGTATCATGTCACATTCAATGAGTGTGGGGAGTTTTATGTGTGTTTCCCCATCAATAGACTGAACAGTGAAGTTGGGTACCCTACGCCCTGTTTTCTCTGTAATGCCTGAGCATGTTCTTAGAGTGTAGGAAAATGTTTCACCACTAATGTTAAACACATCAAAAAACTCTGATTTGGCTAAAGAACGGTTACTTTGATCATCTAACACTGCATACATTTTTACAGAACAGTCAGGTTTGTTAGAGGGATATACAGTCACTAAACAAATCTTGGAACATGATCTGGGCCTTGTCCCTTTCCCGCATACCTCTGTACACTTGGATACAATAGTGGGTGGAGTAGCTTCCTCTTGCTCCCCGCCTTGCTCTCCCTTTGGTAAAGGAGTCTCTACTGCCCAGGGAGCTGGACCTGGATGCAAAGCTGAAGTATGCTGGTCACTGCATTCTCTGCATCTTATCTTATTTTTGCAGTCTTTGGCAATGTGTCTGGTGGATGCACAACATCTAAAGCAGATAGAATTCTCCTTCAGGTAAGCTTTACGTTCATCAATGTGCTTGCTTCTGAACCCACAACACTTTGACAGTGGGTGTGGTTTATTATGAATTGGACATGGACTGTCTGATTCCATGGATTTCCAAGGGCTTTTCACTTGTGGAGTTGCATTAGTAGCTGACACTTCTGTCTTTCTTACTGACACCGTTGGTCTGTTGCTGTACCTTGTTCCTGACTTCTCTGTATTTATTGGAAATTGGTTGCTGCATGTTGAGAATATGAAGCTTGGATCATTTCTGGTCTTTGCTTGGTTGACAATAAATCTGGTGAAGAAACTGAATGGTGGAAAGGAGACATGATGGTCTTCTTTGTACTTGGAACCTTGAAAAATCCACTTTTCTTGCAGGCTATATGGCAGTTTTTCAATAATTGTTTTGATGCCACGAGCTGTGTCTAGGTATGCCAGTCCTGGCAAAAAGCCTCCTGTCTTAGCTGCATTCACCTCCAACAACATGTCCCCAAGTTCTCTTAACTTTATGTTGTCTTTGTTTGAGATTTTGGGGAAGTTTTCTAGCTTCTTTAACAGTGCATTCTCAATAGCTTCAGGGCTGCCATAACAGTTATTTCTGAAAAATCTTGGAGTGGTTCCTCATCTAGTTCAGCTGCTGCTTCATAGACTGCTGCTTCTGCAGATGCTGCAATTGCTGCCCTTTGAATCTTTAGCACATGCATATTAGCTTCTAAGTCTGCCTTGCGTTGCGCTGTTTCAGCTTCACACCTTGCTGTCTCTGCGTCCATATCTGCTTTGCGTCTAGCTGCCTCTGCTTTGCACCTTGCTGCTTCTGCTTCGCACCTTGCTGCCTCTGCTTCCATATCTGCTTTGCACCTTGCTGCCTCTGCTTCCATATCTGCTTTGTGCCTAGCTGCCTTTGCTTCTAGTGATGCTTTCTGCTTTATCATGTCTGCTTCTTTTTCAGCATAAGAAATTTGTGCCTAGCTGCCTTTGCTTCTAGTGATGCTTTCTGCTTTATCATGTCTGCTTCTTTTTCAGCATAAGAAATTTGTGCCTGGGCTGCTTGCGCTTTAGCACGGGCTCTGAGTCCTGCAGAACTGGCTGATGATCTGCTGGAGCGCATTGAATATTTAGAGCCAGAGGCATAGGATCTGGTCTCAAAAGTTTGCTGCGTCATATCAACACTCTTATCTTGGTTCATAATGATCAGGTTAAAGTAGTGCAGTATTTTAAATGCAGTTCTTGTGCAAATTATTTTTACTGCCTTTCACTTTAAATTGCAGGTCTTGTATGTTTGCTTGTTATTTACTGCTTTTTACTTTAAAATGCAGCCTTTGTATCTTGCTTGTTATTGCTTCTCACTTTACAATGCAGCTCCTATATCTTCCCTTGATATAGCATGCTTTTTACTTTACAATGCAGCTCTGTATCTTCCCCTGATATAGCCTGCCTTTTTACTTGAAAATGCAGCCCTTGTATCTTGCCTTGATATAGCATGCCTTTTTACTGTACTGTCCTCATTAACTGATAACTAGACAGCTAGTTAACAAACCAGACAGAAATAGCTTTGTGTTTATTCCAAACTGATTTTACTTCTGAATAGTTATTTTTTGTAAAACTGCAATACAATAAGAAAAGTTGAAATTACAATATGTAGTTACACGTGGTGCTTGCAATGCATACAATAATACATGTTTCTAACACAGAGAGCTTACATTTAATCCTTACAGCAAATAACAATGCAATTCAAATGTACAATGAACTCTTAGCAAACAATAACTTACAGGCATATGTATGTTTAGAGGCAAATGTTTAAGAGCTGATTTCCATGCTTCTTGAAGCTAAGATGACTGCTGAGAAACTGAAAGTAACTTTTTATTAACAACTTTATTAACACTTCCTGTTTTATTCTTGAGAGGAACCAAGCTGTAATTGCAACATGAAACCACCAGATGTCATCAACATGAACATAATAAGCATATAATAGACAGAACAGGTTTCACTTTTAAATCGGACGGCCAACCCTCCCTTATTCTTCAGAAACTTTCTGGGGGGTGGGGGGAGGGCAATAAAGGGAAATATGTCCAGATAATAAACACACACACACACACACACACATATATATATATATATATATATATATATATATATATATATAAAACAGGGGCTGAAAACAATCACAGAATGCTACTAGTACTAGTAAACTAGTACACTAAATTTTTGAGTCACTATATGCAAAACTTTGACATACCGTACTACACTGAACATGAATAAGGATGATTTGTATGAAGAATTTTGTTGTGCCAAACTGTATGCAACTAAAATAAAGTGGTTTTTTTTTTAGTAACTACTGTATAATTTGTCGATTTCCTAACTGAAATTTATTAAATCCTTAGTCTCCCTTATTTTCTTCAAATAAAGTTTGCAAACCTACTGGTAAAAATAATCTACAACAATATTAATACAGAGGTTGCTGCAAATTAAGATATAGAGCTGTTTGTTATTGTATTGTAACAAAATCATTACCCCTATATGATTATTATTATTTGACCCCTCTTCTATAGTTTTGGTTCTGAGACTGCCACACTAACCAACTCCTTGAACTTTTGAGGCAAATACCTGACTTAAGTTTGGGCATATACTTGGCAACTGTCCCTATTTTTCAGGTACAATCCTAGATTTTCGCTGCCTGTCCTGTGATATAATTGTCCCAGAAGTCTATCCTGCATTGTACAATCTGAAATGAAGGGGGGCCTTGGCATGGATGTCAGAGTGTAGGAATGAAATATAAGGTATGACATCACCAGCTTTCCTGTATCTTGCAAGTCACTTTCCTTTGGAAGCTGCCTTGGCAATCTATGGCCTGTGTCATGGTCATCCTGTTGTTTTTACAATTTGCTGATCCAGTTTGCTCCTGATTACACATTTGCATAGACCTGTCCTGTAGATCTCACACTGCTGACCCACTTAGTTCCTGATTACCAATGTGGCCATTCCTGTCCTGCAGTTCTAATGTTTACTTTTATTATCTTATCCATTTATCTTTTACAATTAAAGGGACACAATACTCATATGCTAAATCACTTGAAAATGATGCATTATAACTGTAAAAACCTGACAGGAAAATATCACCTGAGCATCTCTATGTAAAAAAGGAAGATATTTTACCACACAATTTCCTCAGCTCACCAGAGTAAGTTCTGTGTAAAAAGTTATACTTCAGTTACTGCCCAGCTGCAGATAAAAAAAAATAAAAAATTAAGAAATGAACAACAGCCAATCAGCATCAACAGTGCTAAGGTCATGAACTCTTTTTTTGTGATCTCATGAGATTTCACTTAACTCTCATTAGATTTCATAGTAAAACTGAATAGGGAAATAACATGAGTGTGCATGAGGCACGCTTCCTTGCAGGTCCCGGGTCAGGCATACTGATTTGCTGCTTAAAGTACTTTACACTGGGGTGTGAATACTTAGGACATTTTGAGATAAAATATCTTCCTTTTTTACATAGAGATGTTCAGGTGATATTTTCTAGTCAGCTTTTTACAGCTATGCTGCATCACTTTCAAGTGTTTCAACATTTGGGTATCATGGCACTTTAAGTTATTCATTCTGTCCTAGTCCATTATTTTCAGCTAAATAGTGTTTTGTGTTAATTCTGAAGTTTTAAACATATTAGTATATACTGATAGGAATGAGACTTATTTAGAAAATTATTAGCCATAGTAAGTCCTTTAAAGGAAAATTAATAATGAAAATAAAAATCAGATTATCCCTCCTCAGTTATGTAAAAAAATTTGTACTATAATTAGTTTGCCCCCTTTCCTGTAATTTAAGTCTGAAAATGTTTTCTCAATTCCACTGATTATCTATAAAGTAATGGGCGTATTGAAACCTAGGTTGCTGTGGATAATTAGGGAGAGATATAATAAAAGTGTGCAAACGATGGCTAACATGGTTTCCACAAAGCCTTGTTTGTACACTTTTGTTTTATTTATTGTTTTATATCCGTCCCTAACTGTCCTCAAAAGAAGAGATAGATAAGGAGAAACATAGATTCCAGCATGGTGGTGCTTTATAGAAACTAAAGCTTCACACTTATATCTTCAATATATCATTATGCCTAACATTGATGTCTCTTTAAAATTACACTGAACTAAGAAATGAATACCGCATAAAATGTTTAAATTTTTTTTTTGCGGAATTAAAAAAATTGTAATGCACCTTTATTATTTACTTTGGTTGCTTCTCCTGAAATGTATGTCTGTAAATTGTTTTTTCCCCCACTTCTCCTAGGGATGCTTGAGTCCATTCTGTGGAATTCAAAACCCTGACCCACCTGCATGCTGCACAGTGACTGCTTAATTTGTGAAGCATCTCATTTCTATAAGTTTCTAATTGGCCACAGCAAAGAAGATAAGGTAAACATTAAAGTTATTCACAGGTTTTATCAATAGACTGCAAAATACTGCATTAAAAAAACACATTTATTTTGTGTGCAGATTTACTTTTGCAATACAGTGTTTAATTGCTGATGCATAAAATAAATACTTCCTTTAAAGTTGTTGTTAAAGGGAAATGAAACCCAAAATGTTTATTTCATGATTCAGATAGAGCATGCCATTTTAAACAACATTCCAATTTACTTCTAGAATCTATTTTTCTTATTTCTTTTTTTATCCTTTGCTGAAAAGCAAACCTAAGTAGGCTCAGGAGCTGGGAGATAGCTGCTGATTGGTGGCTGCACATATATGTTGCTTGTCATTGGCTTACCAATGTGTTCAGCTAGCTCCCAGTAGTGCATTCCACAAAGGATACCAAGAGAATAAAGCCAAATTGATAGTATAAGTAAATTAAGAAGTTATTTTACAAAGTATGCTCTCTCTCAATCATAAAATAAACATTTTGGTTTCATGTCCCAAAGTATTGCTTATCTGTTATTAAGAATTATATATATATATATATATATATATATATTTATTTATATTTCATTTTATATATGTATGTATTTGTCCAGAGCAAAGGAGGAGAAGGTGGGGTTTCTGTATAATAGCAAAAAACGAACAAAAATAAAAATGTAATTTTATCTTTACAACAGACGTTTTGTGCGCATTGAGTGATTCCGACTTCCCTCCTAGCACAGTTTTACATTACAAAGGAAGATATTTGTAACAAAGTTATGTTATTTATCTTACGTATAAGGATTCTGCATTTTCCTTGGCCTGTTGCAGCTTTCCTGCTAAAGTTACGGAATTACCACCTGTAAAAGACCAGGCTACTGTAAAGTAATTTACCGGCATCTCACAAACTGAATACCTTGTTATGTAATGCTGAGACATTTCAGGCAGTTTGTGATGTCGGAAAAACACGAGGCAAAAAGGTACAGTATCTTCTTTCAGAAGTCCAGCCACTTCTGTGCTTCAGCAATACAACGCAGCTACTTGCAAAGGTAAAGCCACAAGCTTTTATTGCTTTGGTCATAGTGAGGGGAAACAGAATTCCAGGAGACACTAAAGTGCTTTTATATGCGTCTGACACAATGAACAATGCAGCTAATCAAATCAGTGAACTTTTCACTGTGTGCACTCATATTTACGGCAATGGAAGCAGCATTAAAGGGACAGTAAACCCCTTTAAATAATTTAAAAATAAAAGCACAAAAGAATCACACACAAAAAAGTAATGAAATAATGTGATGCAGATATACGTGTAATAGCTCAAGAAAAAAGTTTTTTCACTCTTCAATATGACTGAAGTCAGTGATTAATATAGCATGTCAAAAGCAAATATCCAACTCAGGGTTTCTTTTGTGGTCCCGTTGAATCTTAAAAAACAATCACATATAGAGGCCTATTTATCATATGTCTGTCGGACCTGATCCGACAGTGCGGATCAAGTCCGACAGACATCGCTGAATGCAGAGAGCAATACGCTCTCCATATTCAGCATTGCACCAGCAGCTCTGTGAGCTGCTGGTGCAATACCGCCCTCTGCAGACTCGCGGACAATCGGCCGCCAGCAGGGGGTGTCAATCAATCCGATCATACTCGATCGGGTTGAATTCCTGTCCGCCTGCTCAGAGCCGGCAGACAGGGTTATGGAGCAGCAGTCTTTAGACCGCTGCTTCATAACTGGTGTTTCTGGTGAGCCTGCAGGCTCGCCAGAAACATGGGCCCTCAAGCTCCATACGGAGCTTGATAGATAGGCCCCATAGTGTAATACCTTAAAGGGACATTAAACACTAAATTAATGCTAGATAGAATGAAGCATTCAAAGAAAAGATTAATCTAAGACTAACATGTTGATGTATTTTTTAAAGTTTATTTAGTTGTTTAAATAGTGACAAAATAAGTGTAAAGTTTTAGCGTCTATATATATACAACAATAGGGGCAGCCATGTTGTAACTTAGATTATCTTCACAACGCTGTCAGGAGCAGCTGTCTCCACGATGGGGATTAAAGGTGTCCTCTCAACATATGAACTTAAAGAGAAAAACTGATATAGTGTGATACCGTAAGATCACATATACAAACGTTGTAGCATAGACTTATACTCACACTTTGTGGAGCTGATACACAGCTCTGTATGAACCGCATGCTCGGTATTAGCGACCGAGTCAGCTATACAATAAATGCAGGAACACTTGGTTAAAAGTACAAAATATTTAATAAAATAACATTAAAAATATATAATATATATATATATATATATATATATATATACAGTATATATCAGTATAAAGTCACTTGGGGGTTAAGTCTATACACACTTGTTCAAACACTGTATCAATTTCCCAGAGGCAGGATGGCTCCGGATAGAAACTTTCGGTAGTCTGCGTATCGAAATGATCAAACTGATACAAAGTTACTCCCCCCCACCATGACGTCACTGACAGTCAAAATCCGACGTACGCTTCGCCACGCCCATGTGGCTTTTTCAAGGGTATGATGCAAGTGTTCCTCTATACTCCTTTTATACCATTTGATTTAGAATATGAGATGTTTAAGGTGGTATTAGATTATCCTCTAAACTGACAGATTTGGAATAAAAAGATTACACATCTGATGGAAAGTATCAAGGAAAAGAACATATACAAATACTAAGGATTATATATAGACTAGTTGATAAACCTGCCCAGAGGGCAGTCTATGTGTTGAAAATACAACCCCAAGCTACAAAAAATAAAAAATAGAAATACAGAAAAAAATAAACAAAGCTATCAAAAATAATAAAATAAACCTAAACTAACACCCCTATAAAAATAAAAAATCCTCCCCAAAATAAAAACACCCCCTAATCTAATACTAAACTACCAATAGCCCTTAAAAGACTTTTTGTAGGGCATTGCCCTAAGTTTAACAGCTCTTTTACATTAAAAATAAACAAAGCCCCCCGTAACAGTAAAACCCCCCACCCACCAAACCCCCCAAAATAAAAAAAAACTAAAACTAATAAACCTAATCTATCCATTGCCCTGAAAAGGGCATTTGTATGGGCATTGCCCTTAAAAGGGCATTTAGCTCTTTTTCACTGCCCTTAAAAGGGCATTCAGCTCTTTTTCAGATTTGCCCCAAAAAAAACTAATCTAAAAAAACAAAAGCCCCCAAATTTAAAAAAAAAGAACTAAAACTAAAGCCCCAAATAGGTACTCACAGTTTCAGAAGTCCGGCGGAGAAGGTCTTCTTCCAGGCGGATCCATCATCTTCATCCACAGTGAAGGCGGCGCGGTGCAGTCTTCACAGATGTACTGATCCTTGGCGGTTGTCATCTTTGGTGGCATCGGCAGTCATCTGCAGCGGCGGTCCTTTGCGGCGATGGTGGCTCCTCTTCATCCGATGTCCGTGGTATACTGAATATTAAATGCAAGGTACTGCAATCAATTTGGGGTACCTTGCATTCCTATTGGCTGAATTTTTCAAAACAGCCAATAGGATTAGAGCTACTAAAATCCTATTGGCTGTTTAAATCAGCCAATAAGATTTCAGTAGGTCTCATTCTATTGGCTGTTGAATTTTTCAAAACAGCCAATAGAATGAGAGCTACTGAAATCCTATTGGCTGATCAAATCAGCCAATAAGATTTCAGCAGCTCTCATCCTATTGGCTGATTTTTAAAATTTTAGCCAATAGGAATTCAAGGTACCCCAATAAATATGGGGTACCTTGAATTCTTTCTTCAGTGTGCAGCGGACGATCGCATGAAGAGGAACCTCCACGCCTTCGCTGAGGACCGCCACCGCCGCTACCGAGGAGCACCACCGCTGTGGATGAAGATGATGGACCCGCCTGGAAGAAGACCTCTGCCAGACTTCTGAAACTGTGAGTACCTATTTGGGACTTTAGTGTTAGGTTTTTTTAATTTATTTTTTGGGGGTTTTTGTTTTTTTAGATTAGGGTTTTTTGGGGGCAAATTTCAAAGGAGCTGAATGCCCTTTTAAGGGCAGTGAAAAAGAGCTGAATGCCCTTATAAGGGCAATGCCCATGCAAATGCTCTTTTCAGGGCAATGGGTAGATTAGGTTCCTTTGAGGATGCGTGTGCAACTGCCGACGGCGACGGACTTTACAAACGCAATTATAGTATAGATACTATTATAATCGTCAAAAAAAGGATAACAATGTTACACAAATTACGTATTCAAGGTACAAATTATTTTTTATTACAAGAAATGTACCAACTTGAAATCCGAATTCAGACCTGATGGTACCATACTATTTAATTCAAAGTCCATTTAATCTCTAACCTGGATAATTCACCATCTATATTAAATCATCTCCAATTTGCGATTATTTTTCTAATTCCTATGAATGATAATCCACTAGGGTCTTGATTATGCTAATTTTTGAAGTAGAGAAATACTAGATTTTTTTTTATACCATTTTTAATGTTCTATATATGCTCTTAAATTCTTTTTTTGTTTAGAAATCTGGTCGTTTTACCTATATAGAATAAATTACATTCGCATCTCAACAAATATATTACTTTTTCTTTCTATACTGTAACATATCCTCTCTCTCTAATGATGCGATTTCTTCAATAGTAGTATCTAAATTATCCTTTTGAACTCTTTTTCCAGAAATCTTTCCTTTAACCCTTTGAGTGCTAAGCTGAATTCTATATTTTTCTGTTTTTTACTATTTAAAAAAAACTTTTTTTTAAACTTTTTTATATTTCCCCCCAGATCCCCAAGACTTATACCATTGGAACGGTTAGGCGATTACCTTTCCAATGGTAGGTCTTGGGGGTCTGTAGCTGCTTAGATCCCTGAGATACAGGGTTCTAAGCAGCATGCCCCCTTTCCCTATACTTTTTATGGACAATTTTAAATAAAGTTGCGCAGTGACGTCATCACGTCATTGCGCGTGACGTCACCGCACGCACGTAACGGGAAGCCCCGGCAATGCTTGTCACTATGCAGGCCCGATCGCCGGGGTAGGAGCTGATGGGGGCCCCCAGATTAGAAAAAAGTAGTTGAGTGCTAATGACATCTCTGAGCCGTCATTAGCACTCAAGGGGTTAATATAGCTGCTTGTTCCTTAAAGACACTAATTCTATAAAATTGTAATTTAGGGACATTCTCTATCCACTTTTTAAAGTCACAGCTGTCTAATCCAATATAGTTATTAACATCAACTTTTTTAAAGAAGATTTTTGTCTGGATATTTCCTTCTTCTATATATATTTCTAGATCTAGGAAATGTATTTGTTGTTGGCTACAGTCCCATGAGAATGTGATGTTCCAATTATTATCTTGTAGATGACATAAAAATGTATCCAATTCTATCTTTGAGCCTTTCCAGATCAGCATAATATAGTCGATGTAGCAACGATAGGCAACCATGCTGCCATAAAAAGGTATCTGATTTGAACATCCAATAGGATTTAAGCAGCTCTCATCCTATTGGCTGATTCGAGATTTTTTACCCCATAGGAATGCAAGGTACACCAATATAAAAGGGGTACCTTGTATTCAATCTTCAGTGTGTGGCGGACGATTACATGAAGAGGACCCTCCACATCGGATGTCTGCACCTCCACCATTCCTTCTCCGCTCCCACTTAGATTTTTTTTAGAGTTAGGTCTTTTTTATTTTGGGGGTTTGGGTGGGTGGGGTTTTTACTGTTAGGATTAATTTTTATTTTTAAATGTAAAATAGCTGATTTCTTTATTTTTATTTTGGCTAAAAAAAAATTGTAATCTTAGATTTTGTTATTTTTTTGTAACATTAGATTTTTTATTTTAATTTAATCTTAGTTTTTTTTATGGAAAGATAAGATTTTTTCTTTTTGGTAATTTTTTATAAATTTTTAAAGGTAGTCTTTTTTATTTTATGTAATTGTAGTTAATTGGGGTTAATTTAGAGGGTGTTAGGTTAGGGGGCTTAGTGATTAGATTAATACTTTGCGTTGTGGGGGGATGGCGGTTTAGAGGCTAATAGGTTAATTAGGTACATTGCATGGTGGGGGTTTGGCAGATTAGGGGTTAATAGTGTTAATATGAAGATTGCATTGTGCAGGGTTGGCGGATTAGAGGTTAGTGTTTATAGGTAGATTGCGTTGTGGGGGGTTGGCGGATTAGGGGTTAATAGTGTTAATAGGTATATTGTGTTGTGGGAGTTGGCGAATTAGGGGTTAATAGTGTTAATAGGTAGATTGCGTTGTGGGCGGATTAGGGGTTATTAGTTTAATTAGATACTTTGCGATTTGAGGGTTAGCGGATTAAGGGTTAATTCATTAGTTATTGCGGTGGGGGGATGGCTGTTGAGAGGTACATATTGCGCATGCGTTAGGTGTTTGTTAAGACTTCCAGGGAGTTACGGTGCTCATATACTCAGCGCAAGGCTTGCTGCGCCTGCCTATGTGTGGCGAGGTGAATAGGGAGTAAAATTTCTCAATTTTCGACGCATAACTCCTTGCGCTGAATATGTGATACCGACTTGCGATGCCGGTTCTATGTTAGTTTATGGAAGTAAAAACAGCGTCCGACAGGTAAAATATATGCGCCACATTTGTATGCGGCTCCGTATATGTAATCTCTACATCCTTCGAAAAATAGCCAACGCCGGCTTTTGCAAGCGCCGCCGCATATGTAATCTCGCCCCAGATGTGTAACTAGCTCTGCTGATTGGATCAGCTGTGTTTTCTGCTTGGGACCAACACTGCTTCATGGGTCCCAAGCAGCACTTCTACTGTGTGTTTAACCCCTTTGAAGGGGTTGAACACACATTAGTGTAGGGTCAATAGTCTTAAAATGATATGGTCTAACGAATTATAGCATTTCATTTTTTGACTACTATGGCCCTTTAACGTAATTTAGGGGACTCTGGATTAGGCTTTAGAAGTCTGCAGAGTGCTTTTCCAGGTTTGAAAATTAGAAAAGCCACCCTTTGAGAGATAAATTACATGAAAATTGGACAAAACAAATAATGAAAGTATTTAGCAAAGTTGTTTTATTATGCATAAACATTTTATAACCAAATCTCAAGTTGTCTACTGTCCCTTTAACCGTTTGTCTGCTAAAGAGGGTCTGCTAAAGAGGAGTGCAACACATGATGTAGCAATAACTTAAAGTTTCCTGGCAACCTGGGACTTAAAGAGACATGAAACACTTTGAGAGGGTATTATTGTATGTATGTATGTATGTATATATATATATATATATATATATATATATACATACAAAAAAACTCTGGAATATACTTTCATTATTCTATTCTGAAGTTGTAAGCTTTTCAATTCCTGCACACTCTAGAGACCCATTTATGACTGTCCCTAATCGGCCACAGCATGGCAGATCCCATTGATTTATAGGCACTAAATGTTTACACTTATTTTGTAAATTATTAAACAGTTAATGAAGCTTTAAAAAAATACTGTACATCTACAAGTTATTCTCAGACTAATCTTTCCTTTGAATGCATCATTCTACCTAGCATTTATTTCATGTTTAATGTCCCTTAAAAGGGACAGTAAACACTTTGCAATTGCAGGACATTTCTGTAGTCTTGCTAAAGAATAACATATCATCCAAGTCTGAACATTTTTAAATTAAAATTAACATCTTTGTTTGATAAGTCTGCAGATATTATTATTTGCATTTTTTTGCAGTTGTTATCTGCTGAACTTAAAGTGACATGAAACCCAACATTTTTATTTCATGATTCAGATAGATACAATTTTAAACAACTTTCTAATTTACTTCTATTAGCTAATATGCTTAATTATCTTGGTATCCTTTGTTGAAAAGCATACCTATGTAAGCTCAGGAGCTGGGAGCTAGCTGCTGATTGGTGGCTGCAAATATAGCTAGCTCCCAGTATTGTATTGCTGCTCCTTAAAGAAAGGATATGAAGAGATTGAAGAAAAATGGATTATAGAAGTACACTGGAATTTTTTTTAAATTTGCATCCTTTTTTGTTACACGTCCCTTTAATTAGGAACAGATATGTAGCATGATTAACCTTGAGAAATCTACAGTGTGCATTTCCTGTTTTGAGAATTAGAAAATCCAAAATTTTCAAAGCTAAATTACATGAAAGAAGGTAAAACATATAATGAAAGTATATTGTAAAGGTGTTTACTCTGCATAACTAAAGATTTTATATAAATTTATCAAGGGAGTTACTGGCCCTTTAATTATACATAGTAAAAAGCTTTGCAGTACACTTTATTATTTATTTGGCCTACTTGTCCTATGTTTTAAATCCCCAATAATATATTATATTTTACTATCTCCAGCCAGACTCGAATAGATTCTGTCAAATTGAGAACCCTGAACTTCATACATGGTACACAGTGATTGTTATATGTGCAGTAGCAGATTAAACAATGCACATTTTGTTAAAAAGGCAATTATGTTAAATGTTTTATATTTGTTTGTAGATATTTAGCAACACAGCCATTAATATCTAATGCATATATCAAACATTACTTTTAATACCCCTTTAAGATCTTTAATTGAAAAGTTGTTTTCTATACTAAATTTAATTCAGAAGTATGCAACAGCTGCTGCGGATGGGATGAAACAGCAAAAAAATTAGACCCTTATTAAAAGGTCACTTGCTAAACTGTAAACAAGTCCTTAAGTGCTGCTAATATGCCAGGGGATTTAAAAATATTCCTGGGTGAATACAGATGGATCAATCAGATAATTGAGTCATTTTAATTTATGAACACAAGCTACCAATGGAAATCTCCTAACACTTGTTTGATCATTTTATTCTAGACCAGAATATAAGAATACGCGTAGCTTTACAAACTAATTTAATTTGCATAAAAACAACACACATTCTACACAGTTGCTGTGTTTCATTATTTACCTAGGTAAGTCCCAATTTTCTAAAATGTTTAATGAACAATAAAGGGACACTAAACACCTTGTAATTACAAGGCATTTCTGTTGACTTGGTATAGAATAATACATCCAAGTGTAAACATTTTTAAAAGGAATTAACATTGTGTTTGCTTCAATTGTTTTTCAGTAAGCAAACTTCTCCCACCACTTGTGTTATTTAGAGGAACCAATCCAGACTATTGCAGTAGACAAAGCTGGCCATAGTCATTATGGCCTATATTTGGAGTTTGGCGTTAGCCGTGAAAACCAGCGTTAGAGGCTCCTAACGCTGGTTTTAGGCTAACTCTGGTATTTGGAGTCACTCAAAAAAGGGTCTAACGCTCACTTTTCAGCCGCGACTTTTCCATACCGCAGATCCCCTTACGTAAATTGCGTATCCTATCTTTTCAATGGGATTTTTCTAACTCCGGTATTTAGAGTCGTGTCTGAAGTGAGCGTTAGAAATCTAACGACAAAACTCCAGCCGCAGGAAAAAAGTCAGTAGTTTCTGGGCTAACGCCGTTTTATAAAGCTCTTAACTACTGTACTCTAAAGTACACTAACACCCATAAACTACCTATGTACCCCTAAACCGAGGTCCCCCCACATCGCCGCCACTCAATTAAATTTTTTTAACCCCTAATCTGCCGACCGCCAACTACGTTATACTTATGTACCCCTAATCTGCTGCCCCTAACACCGCCGACCCCTATATTATATTTATTAACCCCTAACCTGCCCCCCACAACGTCGCCGCCAGCTACCTACATTATTAACCCCTAATCTGCCGACCGCAAAGCGCCGCCACCTATGTTATCCTTATGTACCCCTAATCTGCTGCCCCTAACACCGCCGACCCCTATATTATATTTATTAACCCCTAATCTGCCCCCCTCAACGTCGCCTCCACCTGCCTACACTTATTAACCCCTAATCTGCCGAGCGGACCGCACCGCTACTATAATAAAGTTATTAACCCCTAATCCGCCTCACTAACCCTATAATAAATAGTATTAACCCCTAATCTGCCCTCCCTAACATCGCCGACACCTAACTTCAATTATTAACCCCTAATCTGCTGACTGGAGCTCACCGCTATTCTAATAAATGTATTAACCCCTAAAGCTAAGTCTAACCCTAACACTAACACCCCCCTAAATTAAATATAATTTTAATCTAACGAAATTAATTAACTCTTATTAAATAAATTAATCCTATTTAAAGCTAAATACTTACCTGTAAAATAAACCCTAATATAGCTACAATATAAATTATAATTACATTGTAGCTATTTTAGGATTAATATTTATTTTACAGGCAACTTTGTAATTATTTTAACCAGGTACAATAGCTATTAAATAGTTAAGAACTATTTAATAGTTACCTAGTTAAAATAATTACAACATTACCTGTAAAATAAATCCTAACCTAAGTTACAATTAAACCTAATACTATACTATCATTAAATTAATTAAATAAAATAACTACAATTACCTACAATTAAACCTAACACTACACTATCAATAAATTAATTAAATACAATATCTACAAATAACTACAATGAAATAAACTAACTAAAGTACAAAAAATAAAAAAGAACTAAGTTACAAAAAATAAAAAAATATCTACAAACATAAGAAAAATATTACAACAATTTTAAACTAATTACACCTACTCTAAGCCCCCTAATAAAACAACAAAGCCCCCCAAAATAAAAAATGCCCTACCCTATTCTAAATTACTAAAGTTAAAAGCTCTTTTACCTTACCAGCCCTGAACAGGGCCCTTTGCGGGGCATGCCCCAAGAAGTTCAGCTCTTTTGCCTGTAAAAAAAACATACAATACCCCCCCAACATTACAACCCACCACCCACATACCCCTAATCTAACCCAAACCCCCTTAAATAAACCTAACACTAAGCCCCTGAAGATCTTCCTACCTTATCTTCACCATACCAGGTTCACCGATCCGTCCTGAAGAGCTCCTCCGATGTCCTGATCCAAGCCCAAGCGGGGGGCTGAAGATGTCCATGATCCAGTAGAAGTCTTCATCCAAGCGGGGCAGAAGAGGTCTTCCATCTGATTGAAGTCTTCATCCAAGCGGGGCAGAAGAGGTCTTCCATCCGATTGAAGTCTTCATCCAGGCGGCATCTTCTATCGACATCCATCTGGAGCGGAGCGGCAGCATCCTGAAGTTTCCGACGTGGAACATCCATCCTGGCCGATGACTGAACGACGAATGACGGTTCCTTTAAATGACGTCATCCAAGATGGCGTCCCTCAAATTCCAATTGGCTGATAGGATTCTATCAGCCAATCGGAATTAAGGTAGGAATATTCTGATTGGCTGATGGAATCAGCCAATCAGATTTAGCTCGCATTCTATTGGCTGATCGGAACAGCCAATAGAATGCGAGCTCAATCTGATTGGCTGATTGGATCAGCCAATCGGATTGAACTTGATTCTGATTGGCTGATTCCATCAGCCAATCAGAATATTCCTACCTTAATTCCGAGGGACGCCATCTTGGATGACGTCATTTAAAGGAACCGTCATACGTCGTTCAGTCGTCGGCCAGGATGGATGTTCCGCGTCGGAGGTCTTCAGGATGCTGCCGCTCCGCTCCAGATGGATGTCGATAGAAGATGCCGCCTGGATGAAGACTTCAATCGGATGGAAGATCTCTTCTGCCCCGCTTGGATGAAGACTTCAATCGGATGGAAGACCTCTTCTGCCCCGCTTGGATGAAGACTTCTACTGGATCATGGACATCTTCAGCCCCCCGCTTGGGCTTGGATCAGGACATCGGAGGAGCTCTTCAGGACGGATCGGTGAACCTGGTATGGTGAAGATAAGGTAGGAAGATCTTCAGGGGCTTAGTGTTAGGTTTATTTAAGGGGGGTTTGGGTTAGATTAGGGGTATGTGGGTGGTGGGTTGTAATGTTGGGGGGTATTGTATGTTTTTTTAACAGGCAAAAGAGCTGAACTTCTTGGGGCATGCCCCGCAAAGGGCCCTGTTCAGGGCTGGTAAGGTAAAAGAGCTTTTAACTTTAGTAATTTAGAATAGGGTAGGGCATTTTTTATTTTGGGGGGCTTTGTTGTTTTATTAGGGGGCTTAGAGTAGGTGTAATTAGTTTAAAATTGTTGTAATATTTTTCTTATGTTTGTAGATATTTTTTTATTTTTTGTAACTTAGTTCTTTTTTATTTTTTGTACTTTAGTTAGTTTATTTCATTGTAGTTATTTGTAGATATTGTATTTAATTAATGTATTGATAGTGTAGTGTTAGGTTTAATTGTAGGTAATTGTAGGTATTTAATTTAATTAATTTAATGATAGTATAGTGTTAGGTTTAATTGTAATTTAGGTTAGGATTTATTTTACAGGTAATTTTGTAATTATTTTAACTATGTAACTATTAAATAGTTCTTATCTATTTAATAGCTATTGTACCTGGTTAAAATAATTACAAAGTTGCCTGTAAAATAAATATTAATCCTAAAATAGCTACAATGTAATTATAATTTATATTGTAGCTATATTAGGGTTTATTTTACAGGTAAGTATTTAGCTTTAAATAGGAATAATTTATTTAATAAGAGTTAATTAATTTCGTTAGATTAAAATTATATTTAACTTAGGGGGGTGTTAGTGTTAGGGTTAGACTTAGCTTTAGGGGTTAATACATTTATTAGAATAGCGGTGAGCTCCGGTCGGCAGATTAGGGGTTAATAATTGAAGTTAGGTGTCGGCGATGTTAGGGAGGGCAGATTAGGGGTTAATACTATTTATTATAGGGTTAGTGAGGCGGATTAGGGGTTAATAACTTTATTATAGTAGCGCTCAGGTCGGCTCGGCAGATTAGGGGTTAATAAGTGTAGGCAGGTGGAGGCGACGTTGAGGGGGGCAGATTAGGGGTTAATAAATATAATATAGGGGTCGGCGATGTTAGGGCAGCAGATTAGGGGTACATAAGGATAATGTAAGTAGCGGCGGTTTACGGAGCGGCAGATTAGGGGTTAATAATAATATGCAGGGGTCAGCGATAGCGGGGGCGGCAGAATAGGGGTTAATAAGTGTAAGGTTAGGGGTGTTTAGACTCGGGGTACAAGTTAGAGCGTTAGGTGCAGACGTAGGAAGTGTTTCCGCATAGCAAACAATGGGGCTGCGTTAGGAGCTGAACGCGGCTTTTTTGCAGGTGTTAGGTTTTTTTTCAGCTCAAACAGCCCCATTGTTTTCTATGGGGGAATCGTGCACAAGCAGGTTTTTGAGGCTGGCCGCTTGCGTAAGCAACTCTGGTATCGAGAGTTGAAGCTGCGTTAAAAATGCTCTACGCTCCTTTTTTGGAGCCTAACGCAGCCTTTATGTGGACTCTCAATACCAGAGTTATTTTTATGGTGCGGCCAGAAAAAAGCCGGCGTTAGCTACGCGGGTCCTTACCGACAAAACTCTAAATCTAGGCCTATGTTAGAAAAAAACGGCATTGCTTTGCAGTTCATTATGTAATCTCTTCTGCTGAGGCCAAGTAAGGACATATATGAAACAGGGTTAGCCTTGATAAGATTTCAATGTGCATTTCCAGCTCTAAGAATTAGTAAACTCATGTATTCTAGAAATCAATTACATGAAAAGTGGTCAACATAAATAGTAAAAGTATTCTGCAAAGATGTTTTACTATAAATAATGATACATTTTATATTTAAGGGTTAAGGCCTGGTTGAATGAGTGCTGATGCTTTGTGTGTATTGTTACAATGTTGCATTATGTTGGGAGGGGTTTACTTACCCTTTATATGGGATGTGCAGGGAGTCCACTTCCTCTTTGTTCCTGTGGATCCCTGGAAGTTCTTTCCCCACCCTCCCTTCCCTGTTGTACAATGTTATGTTTATTGTATAGGCGGCAATCAATCCATTTAGTGTCTCTTTATGGGACTCAGTAGGTGTCTGAGGCAGGAAGAGGGTTACTCAAACTACTTCCTTAAGTCGAAGGACGGTAACTTGAGCTCCCCAGTTATTGACATGCTGTTCGCCTAGTTGATGCTGGACCTACTGGTTTGGAGTTTCCATTGATGGCACCCTAGTCTGGCGGGTGATCAGGATCATGGCTGCAGGCTGTAAGGATGTTAAGTGATGGCCACTGCAGTCAGGGTGATGTCACCAGGCTTGGGGGTGCTCTGACTGGTTGGCAATGGGCCGAGAACTCCCTAAGATATAAAATTGCGTTGAGCTATCTCTGCCTTTGATCTGCAGTGGTGGCCCCTGTCCATTTTCTAGAAGGGGTTATATAATTAGTTATCTAGGCCCCGATTGCCGCCACCCGTGTTTGCCTGTTGTTATCAGTTCCCATTGCTGGGCAATTAATAAATACGAGCCACAGGTCTTTTACCTACCTACTGTGTTGAGTCTTTATTGACCAAAAGTTATTTATGTTTAGCTGTTAAGCTAAGTTACTGAGTTATTTACTTATTTATATGTTATCACAGCCACTCAAGAAAAGTAGGGCATGTAATCCCTTACATACTATACAGTTCTAATTCATTAACATTAATATTGTTTTTTCGCATAGTATAAAAAATGTATCAAGATTGCAGGTGGACAAGTTCAACCTGTCCACCTGCAACTGCAAAAGTGGCAAACTTTTTAAAAATGGTATGCTTTGTCTGAATCACAATAGACAATTTTTGTGTTTCATATCCCTTTAACACCCCCATGGCTACCTGTAACAAATAATAGAAAATGCACAGTGTTACGTCTTGGGCCATATTTGTATTCCATAGAGGCATAGGAGGCCCTTCACATTTAGCTGACACTTCAGGGACTTTAAGTGTCCAGTATTTCTGTATAGTTTTGCTGGACAGACTCCTTAATAACTGGACTGTCCGATTAAATACTAAACACCTGGCAACCATAATTGCTGATATATACCATGGTTATATATAAGGAAAATCCATTCACAACTACACTGAAGATCATTGCCGGCATATATCTGGTAGATCATTTGCAAACAGTGTATTAAAACAGGAAAACTTTAATAATATCTTAAAATATAAAAGTAAAAGAATGCTGGTACAATGCATCAAAATATAACAGGTAAATGTTATATAAGGGAACCTGCTGAAAAGCAGACTGAAGTAAAAAGGTGTGTCATTGTGTACTTAATTTGCATATCTTACCCAGAATCCTTTGCTGCATTGGAAACAATGTAATTCAGAGGTTTTCTGTGGGAAAACAAGCCTCTGGGCCTGTCTAGATTTGTTAATGAACTACACAATGAGTTATTTTTTCTATATTTTGTGCGTAGTGGAGGATTTTAAACTCGCATTTTATCTCCCCCTAATTTAAAATGTTGTTGTATTCTGCCTGGAATCGACTTCACCCAGCAGTGATTCTAACCTTCTCCCAGCTGATGAGTGGCAATAATCCCAGTCTGTCCTGGGATGGTTATGAATCACTGCACTAACCCTAGCTAAATTTATAAGCTGTGTGAACAGCGATACTTTGGCGTAAAGGGAACCTGCTGAAAAGCAGACTGAAGTAAAAAGGTGTGTCGTTGTGTACTTAATTTGCATATCTTACCCAGAATCCTTTGCTGCATTGGAAACAATGTAATTCAGAGGTTTTCTGTCTAGATTTATTAATGAACTACACAATGAGTTATTTTATATATATATATATATATATATATATATATTAGACTCTCAGTGCTCCATAACAAACAAACAGTCTGGATCTCTTGAAACAGCAGGAGCTGTGGTAGATAGACCAATAGACAGGCACGGTAATTGATGTCTCAGGACTCTTTTCTGCTACACTAACCCTTCCCAGCCATATTATACACACTCAATACCTCTCCGGTGGCCAGTCTTCTACTAAGCGCTGCAGGGTAGAGCTCTTGTACTGCCTGTCTAATGAGATACCTTTCCGGTCGGTAGCGTGTTTCCTGTTGAAGCCCATGTGATCCACGAATCACCAATGATGTAAAAGATTTGCCTCAATAGAAAAAACGAAGGTGCCCCGGCTCAAGGGATAATCATCAAAGTTCAAAAGTACAGTACGTATTTAATTATTAATACAGTATCAAGTAAATACAGCATTCATAGTCAAATTTGGGTTATAGAACTAGTTAGGCCTATTTTTAATAGTAACGCTCAAGCAACCAGAAATACACTTATCCGGAATCTACCAATCTACATGGGTGCCGGTTAATTGAGAGTTTACTGTATATATATATATATATATATATATATATATATATATATATAGCCAAGAACAGGAGGGGGTATATGCACTCTCACCAAATACCATCAGCTGCCAGGGTGCTCTGCAGGAAAATTCATCAGCAAAATCAAAGAAAGCACTCACTGGTCTTCAGATAACATATCCAGATAAAATGTATTAGTGACGTTTCGGGACAAATAGCGTCCCTTCCTCTGACCAACAGAAACTACAAACAAACAAACTAATAAAGGCCTGTTAAACCCTCCCCTAAAGAGGCCACCAATGAATGGAGGCCGTGTGCAAACACCTCAGGACTGTACCAATCTACAGAAAAATGTGTTATTAGAATAAATACCTAATGTTAAATATGAAACTCGTGTAGCAAGTGTATATCAATCATAAATATATGTTTAAGTGAACAATAGTGTGTCAAACTTTAAGTGTACAAAAAATTACATATGTATCCCTCACATATAGTCCATAAGAATATATCCCTGGCGTAGTGGGAGCCCACAAATGGAACATTCCAACTTCAGGAGGCACACGCCCCCGTGGGAGTAAATAATGCACAACCGGTATTGGATCTGAGTGATCAAATTAATAAGACCATCACCTAAATCAATATAAATAAAACAAAACAAATGTGAAGCAAATACATCCCTAGTCTGCGGCGCAAAACTGTCTCTATCACGGCCAAGGTCTATTTATGCTTGCATACTCTGACAGTTCACAGAGCCGATAGCAGTGAAGTTCAGCCACTCCTACCTAGCTCTCATTGATTGGCCCTACTTTGGGGTCATTTTATATGATGATCTATGTTTATTGTTATATTGTTGTTTTGTGTGCACACATCACTATTTCACAATAACTATTTGCTTATCTTGTCCTGACTTTATTTTCGCCTGGCGGTGGTTGAGCCCCTATGGTGTGTTGGTGAGTTTTCATGATTGGGGGCTATCTAAATTGTTTACGATGGATATTATGGCCTCGTTGTTCGGTACTGATACGGTATTGATAGTAAGTATGGTGTTGTGATCCTGTGGATTGAGGTGGGTACCTTCTGTTCGATTGGTGTATGCTATGCAATAGCACAATAATATTTTTTAATTTTTATTTTTATTTATATTTTATTTTGTTTGGTTTCTCACATTATGATTGAACGCTATCAATGACAGTGATATGTAGGTTAGTGATATGTAGGTCTGTGATGCCTACAGTAACGTGTGAGTGGGGACACAGTGCTACTTATAGATTTGATGATTTAACTATTAGATTTATGATTTTGGGGAACATTATAGCACACATGTCGCCCTATGATCTTTCAGAGATAGATGGGCATTGGTTGTGTAATTTTTTTAGGATTGTTTAAGCCTATCAGTAGTTGGTTTTATTCCAATCAGATAGGAGTAGGTGTGATTGGGTGTCAGTCTAATCATGTCATGAATACCCTATGATATTAATATGTAAATAGTGGTTATGCAGCTCCTTTTCATTTATGTTTTCATATTTTATTTTTATTTTCATTTATCTTTGATAGTCTTTTTGCTTATCATTAGTACTTTTATTTTTGCAGTTGTGGCTGATGTGGCAGAAACAGTTGGCACATTAAACTGGATACGTTTGTGTTCTATTGCATTGACATACCATTAGTTTGTGATGTCTGCCCATACTTTGTGTGATACAATAAAAAGCTGTACGATATATATAGCTGTCTTGGGTGAATATACATGAGCACACACGGATCTGATGGGTCTTTATTGAGTGAGGATGTTATGTGTTATTGCGATATGCATGGAGAGCTCACTAGTGCACTCCCATCACAGCTGTGAGCCTATCAGTGGCTTGTCGGGGGTGTGGCTGAACTTCACTGTGACCGGCTCTGCATACTGTCAGATCATACAAGCGCAGATAGGTTGTCACGGCGATTGAGACATTCTAATGTCCTTGGTTACTTCGCTGGAAGATCTGGAGTCAGATGTGAGTGGATGTGACTAAGTGTCATTGTGATCGGCCCAATCGTGCGGATAGCGGTCTCTTTCTTTATGAATTTCTTTGGGCTAGGTGTATACTTTTATCTCTACTGATGTGGCTGAAACGGTTGGCACTTTTTCGTTATTTACGATATGGAGGGGACACTAGTATGCTCGCACAGTATTTATGTGCTATAGGTTATCTGTCACTGCGATCAGCATGTTGAGTTTATTTGCGCACTCCCACTACTACTGTGAGCCTATCAGGGGTTTGTTGTTATTTTGACACCCAATCAATGAGAGTTAGGTAGGAGTGGCTGAACTTCACTTCTATCGGCTCTGCGAACTGTCAGAGTATGCAAGCATAAATAGACCTTGGCCGTGATAGAGACAGTTTTGCGCCGCAGACTAGGGATGTATTTGCTTCACATTTGTTTTGTTTTATTTATATTGATTTAGGTGATGGTCTTATTAATTTAATCACTCAGATCCAATACCGGTTGTGCATTATTTACTCCCACAGGGGCGTGTGCCTCCTGAAGTTGGAATGTTCCATTTGTGGGCTCCCACTATGCCAGGGATATATTCTTATGGACTATATGTGAGGGATACATATGTCATTTTTTGTACACTTAAAGTTTGACACACTATTGTTCACTTAAACATATATTTATGATTGATATACACTTGCTACACGAGTTTCATATTCAACATTAGGTATTTATTCTAATAACACATTTTTCTGTAGATTGGTACAGTCCTGAGGTGTTTGCACACGGCCTCCATTCATTGGTGGCCTCTTTAGGGGAGGGTTTAACAGGCCTTTATTAGTTTGTTTGTTTGTAGTTTCTGTTGGTCAGAGGAAGGGACGCTATTTGTCCCGAAACGTCACTAATAAATTTTATCTGGATATGTTATCTGAAGACCAGTGAGTGCTTTCTTTGATTTTGCTGATATATATATATATACATATAAAACATTTAGGGCTAGATTACAAGTGAAGCACTAAATAATTGTGCGCCGCCCGCAAACGTGCAAATTTGCCCGTTTGCTGGCGGGCGATGAATAACCAGCCATTATCAGATATCAGATCTCTGGTTAATTTTATAAATGTCCACAAAATTATTATTATTTTTTTACTTTATTTATGAAGCGCCATCATATTCCGCAGCGCTGTCCATGGATACAATTCATTTAAATAAAACAATAAAATAAAACTTCTAAGAGACAGGACAAAATTTACAAACACATACAAGGAATTGAGGGCCCTATTCTCGTGGGAATTTACAATCTAGAAATAATAACTTATGCCCCACAAAATGGGCTCCTAACGCTGGTTTTGGCCGCCCGCTGGTATTTAGAGTCAGTCAGGAAAGGGTCTAACGCTCACTTTGCAGCCGCGACTTTTCCATACCGCAAATCCCCCTATGCCAATTGCGTATCCTATCTTTTCAATGGGATCTTTCTAACGCCGGTATTTAGAGTCTTGGCTGAAGTTAGCGTTAGAAATCTAACGACAAGACTCCAGCCGCAGAGAAAAGCCAGGAGTTAAGAGCTTTCTGGGCTAACGCCGGTTCATAAAGCTCTTAACTACTGTGCTCTAAAGTACACTAACACCCATAAACTACCTATGCACCCCTAAACCGATGCCCCCCCACATCGCCGCCACTCTAGTAATTTTTTTTAACCCCTAATCTGCCGACCGCACACCGCCGCAACCTACGTTATCCCTATGTACCCTATGTACCCCTAATCTGCTGCCCCTAACACCGCTGACCCCATATTATATTTATTAACCCTTAATCTGCCGCCCCCAATGTCGCCGCCACCTACCTACAATTATTAACCCCTAATCTGCTGACCGGACCTCACCGCTACTATAATAAAGTTATTAATCCCTAATCCGCCTCACTCCCGCCTCAATAACCCTATAATAAATAGTATTAACCCCTAATCTGCCCTCCCTAACATCACCGAAGCTAAGTCTAACCCTAACACTAACACCCCCCTAAGTTAAATATAATTTTTATCTAACGAAATAAATTAACTCTTGTTAAATAAATTATTCCTATTTAAAGCTAAATACTTACCTGTAAAATAAGCCCTAATATAGCTACAATATAAATTATAATTATATTGTAGCTATTTTAGGAATAATATTTATTTTACAGGCAACTTTTTATTTATTTTAACCAGGTACAATAGCTATTAAATAGTTAATAACTATTTAATAGCTACCTAGTTAAAATAATTAAAAAATTACCTGTAAAATAAATCCTAACCTAAGTTACAATTAAACCTAACACTACACTATCAATAAATTAAATACATACAAATACCTACAATTAAATACAAATAAATACACTAACTAAAGTACAAAAAATAAAAAAAGAACTAAGTTACAAAAAATAAAAAAATAATTTACAAACATTATAAAAATATTACAACAATTTTAAGCTAATTACACCTACTCTAAGCCCCCTAATAAAATAACAAAGCCCCCCAAAATAAAAAAAAGCCCTACCCTATTCTAAAATAAAAATAGGAAAGCTCTTTTACCTTACCAGCCATTAAAAAGGCCTTTTGCGGGGCATGCCCCAAAGAATTCTACTCTTTTGCCTGTAAAAAAAAAACATACAATACCCCCACAACATTACAACCCACCACCCACATACCCCTAATCTAACCCAACCCCCCCTTTAAAAACCTAACACTAAGCCCCTGAAGATCTCCCTACCTTATCTTCACCATGCCAGGTATCACCGATCCGTCCAGAAGAGGCTCCGAAATCTTCATCCAAGCCCAAGCGGGGGCTGAAGAGGTCCATCATCGGGCTGAAGAGGTCCATCATTGGGCTGAAGAGGTCCATCATCCGGCTGAAGAGGTCCATCATCCGGCTGAAAAGGTCCATCATCCGGCTGAAGTCTTGATCCAAGCGGGGGCTGAAGAGATCCATCATCCGGCTGAAGTCTTCTATCAAGCGGCATCTTCAATCTTCTTTCTTCCGGATCCATGTTCATCCCGCTGACGCGGAACATCCATCCTGGCCGACGACTTCCCGACGAATGACGGTTCCTTTAAATGACGTCATCCAAGATGGCGTCCTTCGAATTCCGATTAGCTGATAGGATTCTATCAGCCAATCGGAATTAAAGTAGGAAAATTCTGATTGGCTGATGGAATCAGCAAATCAGATTGAGCTCGCATTCTATTGGCTGTTCCGATCAGCCAATAGAATGCAAGCTCAATCTGATTGACTGATTGGATCAGCCAATCGTATTGAACTTGAATCTGATTGGCTGATTCCATCAGCCAACCAGAATTTTCCTACCTTAATTCCGATTGGCTGATAGAATCCTATCAGCCAATCGGAATTCAAGGGACGCCATCTTGGATGACGTAATTTAAAGGAACCGTCATTCGTCGGGATTAGGATTTATTTTACAGGTAATTTTTTAATTATTTTAACTAGGTAGCTATTAAATAGTTATTAACTATTTAATAGCTATTGTACCTGGTTAAAATAAATAAAAAGTTGCCTGTAAAATAAATATTATTCCTAAAATAGCTACAATATAATTATAATTTAAATTGTAGCTATATTAGGGTTTATTTTACAGGTAAGTATTTAGCTTTAAATAGGAATAATTTATTTAATAAGAGTTAATTTATTTCGTTAGATAAAAATTATATTTAACTTAGGGGGGTGTTAGGGTTAGACTTAGCTTTAGGGGTTAAAAAAATTTATTAGAGTAGCGGCGAGGTCCGGTCGGCAGATTAGGGGTTAATACTTGAAGTTAGGTGTCGGTGATGTTAGGGAGGGCAGATTAGGGGTTAATACTATTTATTATAGGGTTATTGAGGCGGGAGTGAGGCGGATTAGGGGTTAATAACTTTATTATAGTAGCGGTGAGGTCCGGTCGGCAGATTAGGGGTTAATAATTGTAGGTAGGTAGCAGCGACGTTGGGGACAGCAGATTAGGGGTTAATAAATATAATATAGGGGTCGGCGGTGTTAGGGGCAGCAGATTAGGGGTACATAGGGATAATGTAGGTTGCGCCGGTGTACGGAGCAGCAGATTAGGGGTTAATAATAATATGCAGGGGTCAGCGATAGCGGGGGCGGCAGATTAGGGGTTAATAAGTGTAAGGTTAGGGGTGTTTAGACTCGGGGTACATGTTAGGGTGTTAGGTGCAGACAAAGTGTTTCCCCATAGGAAACAATGGGAAGTGTTTCCCCATAGGAAACAATGGGGCTGCGTTCAGAGCTGAACGCTGCTTTTTTGCAGGTGTTAGACTTTTTTTCAGCTCAAACGGCCCCATTGTTTCCTATGGGGGAATCGTGCACGAGCACGTTTTTGAAGCTGGCCGCGTCCGTAAGCACCGCTGATATTTAGAGTTGCAGTGGCGGTAAATTATGCTCTACGCTCCCTTTTTGGAGCCTAACGCAGCCCTTCTGTGAACTCTAAATACCAGCGGTATTTAAAAGGTGCGGGGAAAAAAAAGCACGCGTAGCTAACGCACCCCTTTGGCCGCAGAACTCTAAATCTAGCAGAAAGATAGTAGCATCTTTATTTTTTAATAAAATCACTGCAAAAAGACATTTTTGGGGTCTAAAGGAAGCGGGTGTGGGGAGTAAGAAAAAAAAACTCACTGAAAAGTGCCTTTATATTGTGGTCTATAGAAACTGTGTGTTCCCAGTAAATACATATGTATATGCTCATATATACTTATGTGTTAATTTATATACACATATACTTATGTGTATATTAATATATATACATATAAACACATATACACATATACTTATGTGTATATTAATATATACACATATAAACACATAAATATATATGTATATAAGCATATACATTTACACTTTGCTGCCATCACTGCGCTACTTACCCCCTGTGCTGCGCGAGTTCTCATTTCGTGTCTGACGGCATGAGAATGAGGCTCCCATTGGAGCGCAATGCTTCCTAGCAGTGCGAATGCGAGGTTGCGTTCGCATTGCGCTCAACTTTTAATACCAGCAGTCATTAGCGTGCGCTAGTATTACTCAGTGGCGCGCTAATGTAGATTTCCCGAAAGCGATATTTAGAGCTCCACTTGTAATCTGGCCTTAAATTAGTTTTAATTTCATTTTTATTTGCTAATTTATGTGTTTCATGATTTAGAATAAGGTTCCCTTTCCTATATTGGTTTCCATGACAATTGCTAAATGCTCTATAGAAATTCCTCTACTGTTCTGTGACCTCTGCTAAGTCTTTTTCACACAAGGTCTTTTCTGTTGATTGACAGAACAAGAACAATAAAGATTGTGAGAGGCGTGGGAGTGTGCAGTTACTGGAAAAAAAAAGTGATGAATGTAAAGCTGTTATACAGAGTGACCCATAGCTGTTTACCATTTTCTCTTTGTTTAAAACAAGTTTTGCATTTATCTTTTGCATAAAAAAAGATTATAAAAGATTAAACAAAACTAAAAACTGTAACTATAAATCCATTAAAAGATGAATATTCAGGCAGAATCTACATTGTAGATCAGAACGTAAATGTAGTAATATGGATATGGTGCTATATTTATCTGAAAAACAAACTCATATACAAATGTAGAGGGTCATGTTTTCGTTAAAGGGACATAGCGAATGAAGGAGCAGTATTTAAAGGGACGGCAACACATCATAATTACAAGACATTTCTGTTGTATTGCTATATAATAACTTATAAGCTAAGTCGTAACATATTTAAAACAAATGAACATCCTTTTTACTGCAATTATTTTGAATAATCAAACTCCACCTAACATTTGCCTTATTTGGAAGAGGCAATCTGAGCTTTTCCTCTGTGAAAAGCACACCTGGGCTAAAAGAGGCTGCTCCTAGGTGGTAACTCGCCATAGAACAAGCTACGGAGCTGTTGTTTGTTCCTGGAAGAGGGCTTCTCTCTTACTGTATGCATTTGTATTATGACCCTTTGGGAGGTATCCCTAAAGGTGATGGGGAAACCAGACGTCGACTCCTTGCTAGGGATGGGTGAATGTTTCACAACATTCGAAAAATGAAACAAAATGAATTTTAACACATTTGGGGTGCGATCCGATATAGATCGTAGTTTGCGGCGCAAGCGAGGGAACCCCCGTCGCCCGTAGTTTCAGCTCGCAACTCGAGCTATCCAATATACCCCGCCGGCAATTGCTAAAGTGCCGTAAGTCGGATAAACCAGCGATGTCCAGAAATCTGCGTAAGTACAAATTTCTGGAGTCGCCAGTGACTTACGGCACTTTAGTAACTGCCGGTGCCTACAAAACCTGACTAAGTTATTAAATCTCCCGTACTGTCTAACATGCCTCCCAAACATAGCCCGACACGTATACCCCTCTATCCGCTATCACCCCTCACTCTCCTAATAATAAAAAATGTATTAACCCCTAAACCGCCGCTCCCGGACCCCGCCACACCTAATAAAATTATTAACCCCTAAACCGCCGCTCCCGGACCCCGCCGCCACCTACATTAACTACCCCCTAATGTGAGCCCCTTACACTGCCGCCACCTACATTAACTACCCCCTAATGTGAGCTCCTACCCCGCCGCCAGCTACATTAACTACCCCCTAATGTGAGCTCCTACCCCGCCGCCAGCTACATTAACTACCCCCTAATGTGAGCTCCTACCCCGCCGCCACCTACATTAACTACCCCCTAATGTGAGCTCCTACCCCGCCGCCAGCTATATTAAAATTATTAACCCCTAATCTAATCCCCCTACCCCGCCGCCAGCTATATTAAATTAATTAACCCCTAATCTAATCCCACTATACCGCCGCCACCTATATTAAATTAATTAACCCCTAAAATACTAAACTATCCCTACCACTAAACCTAAGTCTAACCCTACAAATAGCCCTGAAAAGGGCTTTTTGCGTGGCATTACCCCAAAGTAAACAGCTCTATTGCCAGCCCTTAAAAGGGCTTTTTGCGGGGCTTTGCCCCAAAGTAATGAGCTCTTTTGCCTATAATTTAAATCCCCCTACACCGCTGCCACCTATAATAAATGTATTACCCCCTAATCTAATCCGCCTACACCGCCGCCACCTACATTAAATGTATAACCCCCTAATGTGAGCCCCTACACCGCCGCCATCTACATTACCTACCCCCTAATGTGAGCCCCTACCCCGCCGCTATCTACATTACCTACCCCCTAATGTGAGCCCCTTACACCGCCGCCACCTACATTACCTACCCCTAATGTAAGCTCCTACCCCGCCGCAAGCTATATTAAAGCTATATTAAAATTATTAACCCCTAATCTAATCCCCCTATACCGCCGCCACCTATATTAAATTAATTAACCCCTAATCTAATCCCCCTATACCTCCGCCACCTATATTAAATTAATTAACCCCTAAAATACTAAACTATCCCTACCACTAAACCTAAGTCTAACCCTACAAATAGCCCTGAAAAGGGCTATTTGCGTGGCATTACCCCAAAGTAAATAGCTCTATTGCCAGCTCTTAAAAGGGCTTTTTGCGGGGCTTTGCCCCAAAGTAATCAGCTCTTTTACCAGCCCTTAAAAGGGCTTTTTGCGGGGCATTGTCACAAAGTAATCAGCTCTTTTGCCTATAATCTAAATCCCCCTACACCGCCGCCACCTATAATAAATGTATTACCCCCTAATCTAATCCGCCTACACCGCCACCACCTATATTAACTATATTACCCCCTAATCTAATCCCCCTACACCGCCGCCACCTATATTAACTATATTAACCCTAATTATATTAGGGTTAATATAGTTAATATAGTTATTATATTATATATATTAACTATATTAACCCTAATTATATTAGGGTTAATATAGTTAATATAGTTATTATATTATATATATATTAAGTATAATAACCTTATCTAACTCTAACACCCGTAACTAAATTCTTATTAAAATAAATCTAATTAATATTAATATTATTAATTAAAATATTCCTATTTAAATCTAAATACTTACCTATAAAATAAACCCTAAGATAGCTACAATATAATTAATAATTACATTGTAGCTATTTTAGGGTTTATATTTATTTTACAGGTAACTTGGTATTTATTTTAACTAGGTACAATAGCTATTAAATAGTTAATAACTATGTAATAGCTACCTTGTTAAAATAATTACCAATTTACCTGTAAAATAAATCCTAACCTAAGTTACAAATACACCTACTATTACTACTATTACAATAACTATTTAATAGCTATTGTACCCCTAATTTAGTTAGGGGTGTCAGAGTTAGATAGGGTTATTATACTTAATATATATATATATATAATATAATAACTATATTAACTATATTAACCCTAATATAATACATTTATTATAGGTGGCGGCGGTATAGGGGGATTTAGATTATAGGCAAAAGAACTGATTACTTTGTGACAATGCCCCGCAAAAAGCCCTTTTAAGAGCTGATAAAAGAGCTGATTACTTTGGGGCAAAGCTCCGCAAAAAGCCCTTTTAAGGGCTGGCAATAGAGCTATTTACTTTGGGGTAATGCCACGCAAATAGCCCTTTTCAGGGCTATTTGTAGGGTTAGACTTAGGTTTAGTGGTAGGGATAGTTTAGTATTTTAGGGGTTAATTAATTTAATATAGGTGGCGGCGGTATAGGGGCATTAGATTAGGGGTTAATTAATTTAATATAGGTGGCGGCGGTATAGGGGGATTAGATTAGGGGTTAATAATTTTAATATAGCTTGCGGCGGGGTAGGAGCTTACATTAGGGGTAGGTAATGTAGGGGGTGGCGGTGTAAGGGGCTCACATTAGGGGGTAGGTAATGTAGATAGCTGCGGGGTAGGGGCTCACATTAGGGGGTAGGTAATGTAGATGGCGGCGGTTTAGGGGGTTATACATTTAATGTAGGTGGTGGCGGGGTCCGGGAGCGGCAGTTTAGGGGTTAAATACTTTATATGGGATTGCGGCGGGTGATCGAGGTTGACAGGTAGATAGACATTGCGCATGTGTTAGGTGTTAGGTTTTATTTTGCAGCTAGTTTAGGGAGTTACTGGGCTCCAATAGACAGCGTAAGGCTTACTACGCCTGCAATTTGTGGCGAGGTGAAAATGGAGTAAGATTTCTCAATTTTCGCCACGTAAGCCCTTACGCTGTATATTGGATACCAAACTGCGCTGGTTTGGTATACCAGTCTATGGGCCAAAAAACTACGGCCGAAGGCAGAAATATACGAGCGTAACTTCTAGGTTACGCCGTATATGTGATACCAAACCAGCGCAAAATTTGGCTTCGCTGGCTCTTGCGGGCAACGCTGTATATCGGATCGTGGCCTTGTTTGTTCGTTTCTAATTTCAAATGTTTGTACAACATTCTAACATTTGTTTAATGTAATTTTATTTCTAATGCTTTCTTTAAATGTAACATTCTATTCAAATTTTTCTAATAATTCGATTCGAATTATGCAATATTCGATTTAGAAAAATTTGAATTTATATATTTGTAATAGTATTTCTAATGCTTTCTTTAAATGCAATATTCAAATTATGCAATATTCAAATTCGAAAAATATGAATTTATATATTTTTGTACACATTATGTATCAATTTACTAAATTCCCTACCACATGAACTATTGAACTTCTGAATAGTATTTGTTAAATTGAATGTCACTTTCAGAATTCCAAATGTGAACATTTGATCTAATTATGAACATTCAAATTCGCCAATCCATGGGTCAAGTCGAGCGGGAACGCATGGGAACGGAGTTCCTGCACTATTTTTTGCAGGAGGAACTAAATTCCCTCTGGACAGAGAACAGAAACACTTCAGTAAACACTGCTGCTGCTGGTGGAAGGAGCTGGAGCACAGTCTGGTTAGAGGGATAGTGAGATCCTCTAGTAATGGGCAGTAACACTTAATACAATACACTAAATGTAAGACTGTGAGTGGTCTTGTTGTGTGATCACCCCTGTTATGAATATTATCTTTATTATCTTTTATTAAACATGGTGCTTCCATTTCTGTGTGGCTTGCTCTGGGGTTATTTAGCTCCCCTCAGCAGAAATAGGACTATTGCATCTTAAATGGGTGAGACTCTGTGACAGAGGAGGATTCTCTGGCCAAAAGGCAACTATTCATTGAATTTAATTTGTTTTCATTAACCTACGTGTATATATTATATACATATAAATACAGTGTGTATATATATATATATATATAGTAATATATAACAATATTAATTGTGAGGGAGGGTGGAAGTCTTGGTGAGTTACCACACTTTTCTTTGTAGGACTTGACTCCTGTGTCAATCCCTACTCTTTGCCCAATGTGCTTAGAGGAATATGGCTGCACCTCACTGACGAGGCCCACAGAAGGCCGAAACAATCGTCTGGTTTTGTCATATTCCTTGTTCAGAGGAGAACTGCCTGGTATTTCGGGGCTGGACTAACCTTACTAGGTGTGATCAGATTGATGTACTTCAGGAAAGCTTTCCTCTGTGAAAAGCACTATTGGGCTAAATGAGGCTGCTCCTAGGTGGTAACTGGATATAGAACAAGCTACTGGGCTGCTGTTGGTTCCTGGTAGAGCGCTTTTCTTTCTGTATGCATTTAGTCCACAGACATCAATGCTAGCCCTGGTTATAATTTTAGTATATAGAGTGTATTGTTTTGCCGTTATAATCTGATAAAGGCAATTAGGGATAGATGTATAGCAGAGTTAGCCTTGATAAATCAGCAGGGTGCATTTCAAGTTATACAAATTAGAAATTGCTCAATTTCTAGAGCTAAATTACATGGAAAGGAGGAAAATAAAGAATGAAAGTATATTGCAAAGTTGTTTCATTTCACATAACTAAACATGTTATATACAAATCTCACTGTGTTTACCGTCCCTTTGAAGGGGCATACAAGTACAGAGTGCTCTATTACTGCCATGATAGAAAAGCTGCTTTATAGTTTACACCTTGAAAATCCTCTTGAATATTGATTATAGATAAGCTTCATCATTGATCTAGTGGCCACTGTGTAGAATATTGGAAGATCAGGGCTTTTCAGTCGATACTTTCCAGCCTCTCTGGACCTGTAACTCAAAGAGGGATTTTTAAAATATATTACAGTTTTTTTTCCCTAAACAGATGATCATGTGATAAAGAAAAAAAACAACCTTTGTTTTTTCTTGGGGGTGTGTCTCACTGAATGTGTGCACATGCTCAGTAGGAACAGGTGTCTCTGAAAGTGTGCATATACTGAGCATACTTTTATAATGGAAGTAAATTGGAAAGAATCTTTAAACTAAATGCTCTATCTAAATCATGACAGTTTACTTTTGACTTTAGGGTCCCTCTACTAGGATATGTTGCATCAGAAGGTCAGGTATGCATATAAAAGACTATGCACACTAAGTAACTGGTAAGATTTCTGCTAATATCCCATGCAATATGGTAGGAAATGCTTCTTGATTGTCATATAATTGTGTTAATTTAGAAACAAATATCTAAGAAATTAAAAAAACAAAAATACAATACTAAATCATCCAGTATGTTTATGTGGTCTAGTGTACACTCCTGTGTGAGTCACAGTTATCAGTGTAGCCCTGAAGCATTTTGCCCAACCCTTAACTTTTGTAAAATACCAGTATAAGTAGCTGCATATTACAGAAAAACGTGACATTCGATATCAGCTGTTACTGTTCTCAGGTTACCCTTCCCTGGAGGCTGTGTGATGATTTGCTTACAGCAAATTTTGAGCAACTACTGTGAATAACTTGAATATAATTTGTTTTAATGGTGTAATAAATATGAAATGCAAAAAAAAAAATGCTGGAAATGTATCTCTGCTTCAGATTGGGTTACTGATTATTGTTCACTGCTGTACACAGATATGTATTTCTACCAGATGTGCAAAGATACCAGTCATCTTTCTATATGTACAGAATAAAGGACCATTATAGTGTTAAAATTACATGCTCTAAACCATTAATGCCATTTAAACACTAGTGATGCTATAATGCTAAGTGTTTAACACCAGCAGAGGGCTTAATCACATACGGCTAGATTACAAGTTTTGCGTTATGAGCGGCTCTGTACTAACTTGCAAGTTATTTCCATCGCTCACCTCCCTATATCGCTGCTATTACAGGTTTGCAAAAACCCGGCGTTAGCAGGCAATATAGCAGCGTTGAGCTCCATACCGCACCCAAATACCAGCGCTGCTTTGAGCTGGTTTTATGTGCTCGTGCATGATTTCCCCATAGACATCAATGGGGAGAGCCAGCTAAAAAAAAGCCTAACACCTGCAATAAAGGAGCGTAAAGCTCCGTAACGCAGCCCCATTGATTCCTATGGGGAAAGAAAAGTTATGTTTACACATAACACCTTAAAATAAACACCCCTAATCTGCCCCCCCACATCGCCGACACCTACATTACACTTATTACCCCTAATCTGCTGCCCCTGACATCGCCGCCACCTACATGACACTTATTAACCCCTAATCTGCTGCCCCCAATGTCGCCGCCACCTACCTACACTTATTAACCCCTAATCTGCCGCCCCATACATCGCTGACACCTACCTACACTTATTAACCCCTAATCTGCCACCCCCGACATCGCCGCCACCTAAGCTCCCCATTGCCCTGAAAAGGGCATTTGGATGGGCATTGCCCTTAAAAGGGCATTTAGCTCTTTTCAGCCAAAACCCTAAGCTAAAAATAAAACCCACCCAATAAACCCGTAAAAAAACATAACATTTCCTGAAGATCCACTTACAGTTTTTAAAGACCAGACATCCATCCTCAACAAGGCAGGAGAAGTCTTCATCCAATCGGCAAGAAGTCGTCCTCCAGACGGGCAGAAGTCTTCATCCAGACGGCATCTTCTATCTTCATCCTTCCGACGCGGAGCAGCTCCATCTTCAAGACATCTGGCACGGAGCATCCTCTTCTTTCGATGCCTACTGTAGAATGAAGGTTCCTTTAAGGGACGTCATCCAAGATGGTGTCCCTTGAATTCTGATTGGCTGATAGAATTCTATCAGTCAATCGGAATTAAAGTTGAAAAAATCCTATTGGCTGATGCAATTAGCCAATAGGATTGAGCTTCAATCCTATTGGCTGATCCAATCAGCCAATAGGATTGAGCTCGCATTCTATTGGCTGATTGGAACAGCTAATAGAATGCAAGTTCAATCCTATTGGCTGATTGCATCAGACAATAGGATTTTTTCAACTTTAATTCTGATTGGCTGATAGAATTCTATTAGCCAATCAGAAATTCAAGGGACGCCATCTTGGATGACGTCCCTTAAAGGAACCTTCATTCTACAGTAGCTGTCGAAAGAAGAGGATGCTCCGCACCGAATGTCTTGAAGATGGAGCCACTCCGCGTTGGAAGGATGAAGATAGAAGATGCCGTCTGTATGAAGACCGTCTGGAGGACAACTTGTTGCTGCTTGGATGAAGACTTCTTGCCTCTTGGATGAAGACTTCTCCCAGCTTCGTTGAGGATGGATGTCCAGTCTTCAAAAACTGTAAGTGGATCTTCGGGGGTTAGTGTTAGGTTTTTTTAAGGGTTTATTGGGTGGGTTTTATTTTTAGCTTAGGGTTTGGGCTGAAAAAGAGCTAAATGCCCTTTTAAGGGCAATGCCCCCTCTAAATGCCCTTTTCAGGGCAATGGGGAGCTTAGGTTTTTTAGATAGGATTTAGTATAGTGGCAGCGATTTTGGGGGCAGCAGATTAGGGGTTAATAATATTTAACTAGTGTTTGCGATGCGGGAGTACAGCGGTTTAGGGGTTAATATGTTTATTATAGTGGCTGCGATGTCGGGAGCGGCAGTTTAGGTGTTAATAATTTTATTTTAGTATTTGCGATGCGGGAGGGCCTCGGTTTAGGGGTTAATAGGTAGTTTATGGGTGTTAGTGTACTTTGTAACACTTTAGTTATGAGTTTTATGTTACGACTTTGTAGCGTAAAACCCATAACTACTGACTTTCAGTTTACGGTATGGATCTTGACGGTATAGGCTGTACCGCTCACTTTTTGGCCAAACAGGCAAACTCGTAATACCGGCACTGTGGAAGTCCCATTGAAAAAGGACTTTTTGAAAGCTGCGGTAATTACGTTGCGTTATGGCCAAAAAAGTATGCAGGACAGATATTCCTGCAAGACTCGTAATACCAGTGGTAGTGAAAAAGCAGCGTTATGAGGCTTTTTCACTCATAACGCAAAACTCGTAATCTAGCCGATAGTTAAACATTGCTGCTTCTGATCCAGTCTGCAGCACAATTACCACCATTGTGCTACAGTCCCTGAGCGGGACTTTAAATATGTGAATAATCGCTTTGCATGGGTTAAAAACATAGATTACAGCACTGATAGAGTTAAAATTACATACCCTTTATATACTGCATTCTAATAAATCTAGAAGCATTTTTAGAAGCATTTAAAACTTTTTTTTTTTTTTAGCTAAATTTGTAATCTGAACAATGGCCGTGCTATCCATTGAAAGTATAGTAGGGCACACTAAAGAGATGTTGGACTCACTAAATATTCTCTGGTTATTCTGTTCATTGACTAGTAATACCAGATTGTGTGCTATTCTGAGCAAGGGCCCGCGATATTGATAGCATATTCTGTGTTATCAATAACGCTCCACTTGTAATCTGGACTACAATGTTTAATTAAATGTAGTAAAAACCAAAACAAATAAACTTTGCAATGTGTTTTCATGATTTATTTTGTCCTGTTTTTCTGTTATGCTAAGTCTAGAAATGGTGGGCTTTCCAATTACTATCAAAAGTGGTGATTCAAGAAATAAGACTGCTATATACAGTTATTGGTTTCACACTAATTCAGCAGAGATGGAAGCCTAGTTACAACATGGCGATAGCAATTGTTGTGGGGACAATAAAACGAACACATTTTTTTTAAAGTTTTTAAAATTTAAATAACTAATGTAAAAAAAAAATATACATGAACATATTATTTTCAGGCTAATCTTTTCTTTGAATACATAATTGTGTTTAGCATTTATTTAGTGTTTAATGTCCCTTTAAACCCCAACTTTTATAACGTATTGGAACATTTTACAAAATTAAAAAAAACAAAAAAAAACCTGAGCTTGCATGAGATGTTTTTGCATGTCTATTCTAATGGATTGGAGAGGAGGGTACTGGTGCTCATTGCCTAAAAAGCTAACGAATGTATCTCTCCCCTGAGAGCTTTATCCAGCCTAACAAATGAAGTGTTGACAAGGGACTATGCTTTGAATAAGGTCTCTGCTAAATGACCTCATTCAATTTTTGTTTCAGCAAAGACAAGTCAACTTTCTTATCTCAGGTAGGAAAACATTTAACTTTGCAGATAGGATCATGACTGGACACAGCTTGCATAAGTTTTAACCCATTTACTTCCAGCCAGACAAACAATGCATTACTCAACAATGCACTTTGCACTAGAGCATTGTCATATGGGTTAAATGGAACCATTGATTATTTAGGCATTTCATTTGCACCTCATTAATCTGTGTAACAATAATGACCCACTGATGACTGATTTGGCAGTGTGTAAACAGGACTAAAGATTGAAACACACACCCTGCTAATCAGAATGAATAGAAATAATCATCAGAATCTTTGCAGAATAAATAGAGATCTAAATAACGCTGAGTGCTATGCACCAGACCATAATAACCCTATATCTGATTTCTATTGCTCTTTCTCTAATTCTGTGTAGTTTCAAGATTTATTTTGTTGACCACTAGAACTGTAGCTTGTTCTCTGGACTTAAATAGATGTTATAGATTTCATCTCATTGCCTTGTCCGTCCAATCGTTCATTGCCTGTTTGTCATATACATCTCTCTGTACACCCTTTTTAACTGTGTCAATGCTATGCGATAGGAGCACCCAAAGGGACAGGAAACTCAAAAATATTCTTTCATGATTCAGATAGAACATACAATGTTAAACAACTTTCCAATTTACTTCTATTATCAAATTTGCTTCATCCTTCTGAAGTATATACTGTATGTGTAGCCACCAATCGTCAGCGAGCTCCCAGTACTGCATTGCAGCTTCTAAGCCTACCTAAGCATAGTTCCCAACAAAGAATAACAAGAAAGTGAAGAAAATTAGATAAAAGAAGTAAGTTGTAAAGTTGTTTAAACATTCATGCTCTATCTGAATCATTAAAGTTGAATTTTGACTAAACCTTTAATGGTGAGATTGGTCAGAGCCAGGGCTGGCTCATCCATGTGACCCAGGCAATATTTGACAAGGGACAGCACTTCAGTGATTGAGGCAGTCAGTGTCAGACCCAGACTACTCCTGTCCTCTGACTGTGTGGGGGAAGTCACAGGCTCCCAGCATCATAACCTCATTATGCACAAAAATACAGAACCGGTCAGAGGTGACATTCAAGGTGGGACAAGTGAATCTCTTCCTTAAAGGGACAGTAAAGTCATAATTAGACATTCGTGATTTAGTCAGAGCATACAATTTTGAACAACTTTCCAATTAACTTCTATTATTTTATTTTATTTATATTTTTTTTAGAATCAAAGTAAGTGTCTGGAAAGATTTCATCTATTCGTGCCAGAAGATTTCTAAAAAACAAGAAAAGAACTGCTCTATACCTTTTATAGAAAATTGGACTTGGGCTATATAATTAGTACCTAGAAAAGAGGGGGTCATTCATTGTTTGTGTTGTGTCTAATGTGAAGCTATCAGGCGAGAACTACTGACCTCTAATTTAGCCTAAAGAGTAATAGGCAATACGGTCTATCACATACGATAATTTTAAGTGGGTCATTTGTATAAACATCCTAAAATAACTGTTTTTGATGGGGGTTAGTACATTTGTTTTCTCATTCTAATTAGTTTGATATAGAAATTGTGATCCGTATTTATATTGCTTATATATAGGTGATAAACTAAAACCGAGATAGCTACATAGCTCTCAATACAGATGTTACTAAAGTTTATCTATACTAGGATTTTGTATAAGAAGTATTAATCTTTATCATAAGGTATATTATAACTCAGAATTGTGATAGTACAAAATAATTGAGTTTAATGTAAACAAAATTTCAATGTGCCTAGGATTTCATCTATTCGTTTGATACTCTAAGTAAATATTTGAAGTGTACTCAGAGAAATAGGAACCCAGGAATATAACTGTATATGTGCTAAATAACAGATTGTAAAAATAATTTGGCTTTAAGGGCACCAGTAGATGAAAACAGGTGCCTTTATATTTAAGTTTAAGAGGCAGTTGCCTTAGTCAAAAACTGGTTAAAGGTCAGGATAGAAATATCTTAAACAGAAGAACGTAATAATAAACAAAATATAAATGGTAAGAACTTGATCCAATTGCGGATTGTTATAAGCCTAATTTAAAAATCAATGGTGGGGGAATACCTGAAAATAAGTTAATAAGGAAATATTGTGTACAAATAGATTACCAAGGGAAAGCACCCAGTCTATTGGTCTAGTAAATTGTTTCAGTTTATTTAGACTTTACAGGGGTACTTAGCCACTCTGATCTTAGCTCACAGAACCCTTTTTTTCCATTTATCATCTTTTTTTTTCCATTTATTATTTTTATCACAAATAAAAAACATATATATATATATATATATATATATATATATATATAACATATATACACATAAAAAAGAAGATAAAAAAGAAGGAAGAAGGAAAGAAGAAAAAAAAAAAAAGGAAAAAAATATATTGCTAAATTATCACGTTAGAATATTTTGTATCCATGTGGTCCTACACGGCTGTGCATGGACAAGTATTTAACTAACAATAAGAATAAATCTCCAGGGATGGCGGCCAGAGATAAAGACAAAAAGACTACTTAGATACAAGTAGAAAACTCCTTAGATACAAGTAGTGGGAGTGTAAATTTACCCACAAATCAATTTGATATGCAGTTATTGGTTAAATAAATGTCAGATATCTGTTTAACGAAATAAAATCTGAAATATCGTTGCTCACAATGGAAGTGAAACAATTTTTACAACGATTAGCTGAAGTGGAGCAGCGTATCTCAGATCTAGAGGACAATTTTATAGTACAGATAAATTCCGTAGGAACGAATGAGAAGACAGTTTTGGCTTTACAGTTAAAAATTGAAGATCTTGAGAACAGGTCAAGGAGAAATAATAAGAAAATTTTAGGCTTAGCAGAAAAAGATCATGAAAATCTAATCCAGTGGGTCACAGAGGATTTACTTAAAATTCTAGAATTTCCAACTAGGGATCAGACATTGGCAGTCGAAAGAGCACACAGGCTAGGCCAAAAAAGGCAAAATAATTTAAACCCCAGGCCTGTTATTTTCAAAGTCCTAAATTATCAGGATAAGGTTAGAATTCTTCAGTACTATAGGAAAAATTATGTATGAGGCGAAAATGTTGCTTATTTATCAAGATTTTTTAGTAGAATTCTCCAATAAAAGGAAAGAAATGGCTCCTATGTGTACCCAAATGATAAATAGCGGTTTTAATGCAACAATGATTTATCCAGCTAAAATAAAGGTATATCAAGAAGGAGGGGTTAACATTTTTAATAATTTACATGAAGCTCAGGATTTTTTACAACACTTAAAATGATAATTTTGTTGTTAAGATCAATAAAATATAGAAACTGTGTAAAATGTTAGGAAATTTAAATCAGGATGTGTTTTTTTTCCCCCTCTCTCACTCCTCCTTGAAGGTTTGCTATGGGAGATCATATTTATTTAAATTTTATTTAATATGGACTTGGAATTAAAATTTGTCACATGGAATGTAAGGGGAATAACTTCACTCATGAAAAGAAAAGCAATTTTAAAACATTTAAAAGATATAGGTGTAAATATTGCACTACTTCAAGAAACACATCTTAAAGAGGGGGAAATTATAAAACTTAAGACAGGCTGGGTAGGAGAGGTCTTCGCAACACCGTGCGCATATAGGAAGAAAGGAGTAGCAATATTAATGGAGAAAAATCTTAAATACATTATTATTGATAAACTCATAGACAAGGAAGAAAGATATTTGATTTTAAAAATAAAAATTGAGGAAAAAAATATACACAATCTGCAACGGTCCCAATAATCTTTCCCTGTTTTTTTGGTTAGATACACAATCAAAAATAATGGATATCGGATTCCTTATTATGGGCAGTGACTTTAACATGGCTCCCCAAGTCCTATGGGAAGCAGCAAAATCGGTTTTGAGAGGTGAAATTATAGCATAGTAAAAAAAGAAGCTTCATGGTGTAGAACTTTCCTTGTTATGCTAATTTAGAAATTTGATCTTGAAAGGGTGGACAAATGTACACACACCCTCTCTTAAAGCCCTGAAAAACATAGTACAGAGACAATTCTTTATAGAACAGAATGATATTTGGTTTAATCTCGAAACTAATGTTGAAAGATTTTTTGAGAAGTGGAAATTTTGGATAAGAGTGCAGAATAGAGACATTAAACACAAGATTTGAAAATACTCAATACATAATGGAAAGCAGGCTTAGAGGTGAATGGCTATGAAAATAAAAGTGAGACACCCACTCTTACCAGGCTCTATGTATATACTTAGATATAAGACCCATATAAAATACAGACACTAAAACTGATTCAGTAATAGAGACAAAGAAAAGGACTTCTTTTTTTTTTTTCCTATCTGTCGAATAATTAAATAGGAATATTTTTCTTTTGTTTGTTTGTCTATGTTATTCTTATTGTGTAGAGCTGTGTCTCTAAGAAACTGCAAATATATACTGGAGCTGCGCCCTCTTGATTTTTGTTTAATGTAATGAACTATTTTGTCTGTTTGAAAATGTAAATAAATAAAGTAAAAAAAAAAAAAGAGTGCTACATTCTGACCAAACAGGTTTCATGAAGGGGAGAAACTCTGCTGCAAATATTAGAAAAGTGGCGCTAATCCTGGATTATTATATAAAAATCAGGCTAAAACAGAGTAATAACTGTTGATAAGGCGATTATCTTAGTAGATGCCGAAAAAGCCTTTGATTCTATATACTGGGACCATTTATTTTTCTCTTTAAAAAAATTTGGTTTCATGGGAAACTGTCTTGAACTAATAAAAAAGATATATAATGCTCCTTATGCGCATATATTAGTAAATGGTATGTTATCTAGAAGATTTATTTTGGGAAGAGGAACGAGGCAAGGCTGTCCCATGTCACCTTTACTTTTTAATATTGCAATAGAATCACTGGCTATTATGATTAGGCAAAAAATTCAGGGTATCCTAGTTGGAGAAAGAGAAAATCAATTGGAACTTTATGCTGATGATCTATTGTTGTTTGTAAGAAATGCAAAAGAAACTATTCCTAGTATTCTTGAGATAATAAATAAATATGGCTCTTTTTCTGGGTATAAGGTTAACACTTCAAAATCAGATATATTATGGATACATAGATGTAAAGAATCTAATACTATCAATCCTTTTAATATTGTTACTTCTTAATTCAAATACTTTGGAATTTAAATTGCGGTAGATATAGACAAAAGGTAAGCCCTGAACGTTCCTCCAATTTTTAGTAAGATAAAGGAAAATTTACAGAACTGGATTAAATTACTGCTTTCACTATCTGGCAGAGTAAATCTGTTTAAAATGATAGCCCTTCCAAAAATCATATATATTACTCAAAATATACCCTCATTATTGAAGAAAAAAGATCTATTTGACTTGCAGACAGTATTAACAAGATTTTTATGGGCTTCTAAAAAAACCAAGTAAAAAATGATGTCACTTGCAGCTTAGGGAAGCGCTCAAACATTAACAGCGTGTGTGTCCGATCACATGACGCTCTTCACGTAGTATACACACCCTCTTGCTTGACGTCCGTAGTGACGTGTACACATTCACTCAGCTGCTCCGGTGCAAGGGAAAACAGAGCGCTCCATCCACGCCCACCAACAGCAACAAAAGCAACAGTTCCAGCGCACCCGGTAGCAGTGAGACACAACACAGAAAGTAAATGCAAGGTAGATACCTGTTTATTTAGATCATGTTAGGATTACTTCTTACGCCATAAATTTCAAAAAGCCTAAATCTCCAACACGTTAACAGCAAAAGACAGGCAGCAGAACAGGGAATAAGAAAGGTCAGACGCGTTTCCTTATGTTACTACATAATCATCCTCAGTGACCATGCCTATTACCCACAATACCATGCTTTATATACAAATCTGCTGATCAATCACAGCAATTAAAGGCTAATTAATATAAAGCCAATCCCAAGAAAAAGTAGGATAATGTGGGCAGGGCATGCCACTGAGGTTACAATGTCTAAACTGTGCATATATAATACAAATAAATAATAAATTCAAAAAGTGAAAAAAGAAACAAATTAATGCGGCACTATAATAAAAAACAAACAAAAAAAAACAACATAGTTAATATGAGTACAAACTCATTAAAGACATATCTGCCTGTCAAAATAAAATAAAATTTAAATACACTACTTATTATTTATGTTAATATAGTACCACAATAGAATAAATCTGAAATTAGAACTAATGCACAAAAAACAAAAAGCAGAAGAAGTGAATGAAAATAAATATGAAAATAAAAATATTGATACTCTATTGATCTACAAAACGTTTAACATCCCAATCAAAATTCAAACCTGCTGGCACCCTAGTTCCCAACTGAAAGATCCAATATACCTCTCTTTTACTGAGTGCAATGCCTCTGTTACCACCTCTTGGGTGTCTGGGAATCAGTTGGATCGCTTGGAATGTCAGCAGTGAGCTATCGGAATTGTGATGCTTTTTGAAATGCAGGGAGATGGGAGTAGTGGACTCTGGATCATCAATTGAGCGTAGATGCTCAAGAAAGCGATCTTTTAGCGCACGTGTCGTTTGTCCTACATACTGTCTGAAACACCCCCTGCAGGTCAAAAGATATATAACATAGCAAGAATTGCATGTCATATATTCATGAATGTCAAACATCTTTTGGTTATTAGTAGATGTAAAACTAGTGCCAAAGACGCATAGGCACAAGACTTACATCTACTGCTTCCACATTTGAAAAAACCAGGTTTAATAGAGAGCCAGTTTCTTTGTGGTTGTTGTCGTGACAACATAGAGGGAGACAGTATGTTCCCAAGGGTCTGTGCCCTACGAGACACGAAACAAACACCCTCTTTGACAATATCAACCAAGCTGTCATCAGTGGTCAGAATAGGAAGTGCCTTCCTAATTATATCACACATTTTCCCATACTCCATGCTATAGGAAGTGATAAATTTCAATTGTTTAAATTTATCAATATCCTTTGATCTACCTGACACGAAAAGGTCTTTTCTGTCTAATAGATCAACCTCAAGCTTAGTTTGTTTTAAAATATCAAGTGAATACCCTCTCTGGGCTAATCTTTCAGTTAATTCACTGGAATGCCTCTTATAGCTCATATGATTTGTGCAATTACGCTTCACCCTCATGTACTGACTTTTTGGGATAGACTTGATGGTATGCTTAGGATGACAAGATTTGGCATTCAGAATTGTATTGCCAGCTATGGGTTTACGGAACAATTCTATGTCAATACATGATTTCTGAACATTAGAATGTAATTCAATGTCCAAAAATGGAATCAAATTTTTACTACTTTCCATAGTAAATTCAAGATTCAATGAATTGTTCTGTAGATACGCTAGAAACGAGTCAAGGAGATCCACTGGGCCTTTCCAAATCCACAGAATATCGTCGATATAGCGACCAAAATAATGTATATAATCTCTGAAGGGGTTCCCATCTCCATAGACGTGGGACAACTCCCACCAACCCAAATATAGGTTGGCATAGGAGGGGGCAAACTTCACCCCCATCGCTGTCCCACGCCTCTGGAGATAGAATTCCCCCTCAAAAAGAAAATAATTGTGGGTCAGCAAATAGTCAACTGAGACCTCTATGAAACGTTTAAGAGCGATATCATATGTAGAAAATGTATCCAAAAAAAACTTAATAGCCAAACCACCTTTGTCATGAGGGATACAAGTATATAAAGAGACCACGTCAATTGTGACAAAAACAAAATTTTCCTGCCAAAGTATGCTTTCAACCTGTGTAATAACATCAGACGTGTCTCTAATATAACTCATAAGACCCATAACAAAGGGTTTCAAATACCCATCTATCAGTTCAGAAAGAGGCTCATTTAATGAGCCTATTCCTGCCACTATGGGTCTACCTGGTGGTCGGGTGGCATGTTTGTGGACCTTTGGAAGATAGTGAAATATAGCTGAAACTGGATGCTCAGTGTACAAGAAATCAAAATTGGCTTGTTTAATTATACCATCATGTAAAGCCTGCTCTAAGATAATCTTTAGAGCTGTTTTATAAAAAATCACAGGATTATTTTTGAGTCTCTCATACACTGAAACATCCAGTAACTGTCTGTAAGCCTCATCCAAATAGTCCTGTCAATTAAGAACCACCACTTTGCCACCTTTATCTGAGTTACGAATGACAAGCTCCTGATTCTTTTTTAGTTCTTGAATAGATAAGAATTGTGCCTTAGACAAATTATCTCTGTTATGTCTTTTATCAGATTCACAGGAACTGAGTTTTTTCAATTCAAGTTCAACTGTTTTCTGAAAGACTTCTATGGAATTGGATCTAGATTTAACTGGATAAAATTTTGATTTACCCTTCAATTTAGTTATATCCTGAGAAACCCCTATATTATAAGGGTTTAACTCTAGATTCTCTCTATCCAATTCTATAAGATCCAACACAGAACATTCTTCAGAAAAATCAAGACCACTTCTAGTGGGTATTAGCCTTTCTCCACCTGCCACATTCGATACAGTATCAGTAACTCCCTTAAAATGTTTTTTGAGAACAAGCAACCTCACAAATTTATTGAGGTCAATAACTGTATTAAAAAGATTGAAATGTGTGGTGGGAGAAAAACCAAGACCCAGAGACAAAACCTCAATCTGTGTTTTAGATAGAACAAAGGATGACAAATTAATGACATTATCAACATTCATGCATATTTCTGGAACTGTGTGGCTCTCTTCCTCTGTGGGTATCGCCTGAGCTTGGGTGTTGGATCCTGACTTTGATTTCCATGATCGTCCTCGTCCACCTCTGCATATTTTTTTCGGCGTGCAGTGGATTGCTTGTGTCCCTTCCCGTTTTTTGACTGTGACACTATGTTTGTTTCAAGTGCAAAAGATGTTGATTCCTCATTAGCAGGGGCAATCTCAACAGATGTCTCAATGTCAGAGGAGTCAGTCATATTCAGTGTCAGTATCTGCAAACCTTACTTTCTTGTTCTCAGAGCCTCGACCTTTATAGGAACTTCTGTATCTCCATCTAGTATTAGTCACAGTCCACTTATATACTTTATTTAATTCATAGTCCTGTTTATCTCTCATTATCTTTTGTTTTTTGAAATTCCAAAGATTATTTTTAAACTCAGTGATAACTTGCTGCAATTTAGTATCATATTTAGCAAAATCTGGATTATCACTTAAAGGGCGTAAAAAAGACTGCAATTTCTGCTTTTCATCACTCAATTCCTGACGCAAAGATTTCTTAAATTCAATTAGAAGATCAATAAGTGCTAAAGAGCACTCTGTGAGAATAAGATTCCATTTATCAATGAAAATTTGATCTGACACTTGAAACGAGGGAAATTTTCTGATACGAAGGCCACGTGGAATACGTTGAGCCTTCTTGTACATCTGAAAACTTTTGATATCCATTTCTATTCTGGTATCTTTTTTCAGCAACGTATCCATTTTGAAAAAAAGGATATCCAAATTAGAGTTAGCCTCCTGTTCCATGGTGTCAGAATTGAAAAGATCTTCAGTGTCACTAACATCTTCAGCAAATTGCTGTAAGACAAATCCCCCTGCTGCCATGTCTAGCTGTGTAAATCCTTAATATAAAAAAGATATACTTGCTCTGTGTTGAGACTGCAAATATTTTTGTTCCTTATTTTGGTGTGGTACTAGTCCAGACATAAAGCGTACATAAATGGTTAAGATGTCTCTGATGTGTTGCATAAGCACTCTGTAATAAATACTCTGTTTAGTGCATAAATCAATCCCTCTTCAGGGTGTACTACGACTTACACTTACACACAGATGATCATTTACCAAATATGTAGTATAACACACAGTAATATCCGTGCAGCTTACCCTCAAAGTTGATGGAGAGACGATCACTTGCAGCTTAGGGAAGCGCTCAAACACTAACAGCGTGTGTGTCCGATCACGTGACGCTCTTCACGTAGTATACACACCCTCTTGCTTGACGTCCGTAGTGTCTAACTAAAGAATTTGGAGGCATGGGCCTTCCTAACTTAGAATGATATAACATAATTAATCTAGCTAAGATAGTTGTATAATGATTTGGAGAGAGCTCTTACTACTCAGTTTTAGAAATAGAAAAATAATTAATAAAACCTTTCTTCCTACATTCAATTGCGCATGTTAAATTTGGAAAATTAGCTCCAGAAATAAAACAATTAAAAACTATTGCTTCACCTATTAGGGCCTGGCAGAAAATATGTCTGATACTTGAAACTAAATTTGAGGTTTCAAAATATCTAACAATAGATGGTAACCCTGATTTCCCAGAAGGTCTGAGTAATAAAATATTTAAAAAATGGAAAGAAAAAGGCCTTTCAGTAATAACTCAACTTATCAGTTCAGATCAATCTGAATTTAAGTCCTTTTCAGACTTGAAGCAGGAATTTAATTTAGATAATAGAGAATGTTATGCATATTTGCAAATTAGACACTATATCTACCCTTGCTTAGATTTCATGGAAGAGAATGGAACTGGAATAAACTGGAACAATGGATAGGGCTGGTTAGAGTTGGTATCTATACGATATCTCCTTGGTATAAATTGATAACTGCCTTAAAAGGAGAGGAAAACTTGATTAATCTTGCCAATAAATTGACTGGTACTGTAGTAGATTTGGAAATTAATATTGATACAATTAAAAAGTCGATAATTAGGGTTGAGAGAAATACACTCTCCGCTACATGGAGAGAAGCACATCTAAAACTTATATATAAAACTTATTATACCCCTGAAAAAGGATTTTTATGGAAAAATAATCAATTCAATAAATGTTGTAAATGTCAACTAATAGCGGCAGACCTTGTGCATCTAATCTGGCAATGCCCAAAGATTAACCAATTCTGGAGAAAAATAGAGCTTTGGTTGAACATACATTTAGAAAAAGAGATTAACTTCACCTTAGAACAGATATTATTTCTGGTAGGTAAAGACAGATACAGTTCTGATTATAAGATGATAAATGTGGCAATTTTGTCTGCCAGAAATTTAATTATGAAAAAGTGGAAAGAAAAACAGGAGCCTAAGCTAACTGAGTGGTTGGATTTTTTTTTCCAAATTATTTTTATTCAAGGAGTTCTGGTACATGACACACATAAATAGAGATACACAACAGAAAGGTACAGTCCATCAGTCAGAGTATGGACTGAGGGGACAGCCAAATCTACCAGAAATTATACTTAGCATGACTAACAGTCTGTACGCATAGTGTCCCATACTACATTTATAAAGAAATTTCATCAGATATAGGATAGCAGAATGCGGTGCTGGACAATTTTCCTGACACATCTGACCCACATAATATAGTGATAAGATCTATGTTGTCAGTATTGTAAACCTAAGATTGTTTAACTAGTCTCATACTAATTAGTGTATGTTGTTGATCTACCATGGGCTGAACTTTATGATGTTATATATTTCAAATAGACTGTTAATCGCTGGTCTATAGCAGAATACCTTCATGGAAATGGAGTGGGACAACAAAATATAGTACATGTACTGCAGATTTTTAAAAAATTATGTTATATTAATAACAAGCATGTTCAGGGTTGGTTGGTTTCTTGGCTAAGGGGAAAGAACCAAGGGGTCTCAATTTTATAACTTTAATCAAACGGATATACAAGATTAAAACAACACCAACAAATCAAAAATAGTATTACGGGGTGTGATATAAGTGAAGCTGGGTTATCAAAATTGTAGCACTCAATTACCAAGTTTTATGGCACTCAAGTTTAAATATGAGAACTAGTATTCTTTTAATAGATTGACATACATCAGATAACAAGTGATATTATTTATCCTATAGTATGGAACCAATAGATAATATATTAGGTATAATCCATGAACTTAAGGCAAGCCATATGGTTTTCATTGTGTATGGCTCATAATGTATAGAAGGGTATTACATAAATGTGGGTATCAAAAATGGAAAACACGAGGTTCAGTTCAAAAATTGAGGCGAATATATAAGCGCTGAAGTAAGAGGAGGACTAAACAAAACTGTAACTAAAGGTAAATATCTATCGCCAGCTGCAGTATTTGTGTTGACAATAATAGATGTGGTGCGAGAGAACAAAACAAACATATTAGTATTGCTGTCAGAACTAGCAAAAAATCCCAATTGAAACTAGCTAATATCACAGTATTATATGCAAGGGCTGTTAACTGAGTAATTGGACTGATGACATTAGGTATTGTTAGGGTTGTACAATGACATAAGTAAATCTCAGAATAAAAGGGGGCCAAAGGCTGATAAACCCTCTATGATATGAGTGAGGGATTACAGTTCAGCCAACACCCGTATCTAATAGAGTCCTAAACTGTTGCCACCAGTAGAGAGACTTATGGGGGCGATAACAAGTGTTTTCTGCATGCCGGAGTCTCAATGTTTCTTCTGTGCGTGTTCCATTGCTATGTTAGCAATCGTGTCAGTTCCAGGGTTGATGACCAGTCGTACAGACGTGCTGTCAACACTGCGGGCACAGTGATCCCGTCAATCCCCATATGCAATCATGTGCTCAGACTGTGAGCTGTAGAATACCTCTGCTGCCTTTGTAGGATGGGATATGCTGTAGGCAGCTCTCTTTACCAAGCTCGGTCCCAGATCTGTGTTCGGAGCTGGGATAGATGCCTGTAGGGATGTTGGAGGTCTTAGTAAGCCTTTCTTCGGATCCAGAAGTGAATCTGTGGCAGACAAGTTCAGGTAGGAGTAAGTTGCTCTGGTTTCTGATGCCGTTGATGCCGGTCTTTTCTGTGAGGGAGCTGGAGTCATGAGGCTGCTGTCCGTTCCCCTTGAGTTGAATGTTGTATTACTTACTATGTTTTGTAAGGCAGGAGCATGTCTACTGGAAACGGACTCTTTCAGTCGGAAAGGTCTTTCCTCTATCTTTGCTGTTGCGCATAGCTCAGTGCAGGATGTTAGGAGCTGGTTTAACCTAGGCAAGAATATAGCTCTTATTTCTACTAGTATGCGGGTGCCGGTGTCTGGTTCTTTAGTGGTGGACATTTTCATTGCTTAAGATCAGGAAGAGGGGTTGATAAACGGTTGAGTTGATACGGAACTATATACAGCGTGGCAGTGGAAAACCCACCACAATGCCAACAGGCCCTTTCAGTTCTGACTTGCTCGGTGGCCAAGGGGTTATGTACCTTGATCGAAGAGAGTTCCCGGGCACAGAAGTTGCCAAGGGGTATAAGGATGGTGAGATATATAGCCACTTTTTGCTTCAATCTGCACGGAGCCTCAAGAAACAGTGGCCAACTTGGAACGCCTCCTACCGGAAGTGAGTGGTTGGATTTTATTAAAAAAAAACTGCTGATTATAGAGCAAGTTGATACACTAATGCATGACGAAGTGCAAGTCCGGAAGTTCTTTCAAAAATGGTCTGCCTTTATAAAGGCCCAGTCAGAAAGAGAACAAAGTCAATTAATCTTCCCATTTAGGAATACGGATACAGTGCTTTTAGGACAATGGTAGGAAGGAGCGCTTAATATGGCTGAGGGGAGGGGTGAGAGAGGTGGTACTAATAAGTGCTAATAAGTACAAATTAATATTTTGTCCTTTTTTATATATAGAATACATCTTTCTTTATTACAATTATATAAATAGGTTATGTTTTTGAGGTATAAATGGGGTGGGGTTAGGGGTTAAAAGGAAAATGTTTTGTTATTTACCTGTCATAGAGAATTATTAAAAAAAAGAAAATATGTCTGTAAATTTATTTACTTTGCTTCAATAAACGAAATATATATATATAAAAAAAAATTGCATGCTCTATCAGGATCATGAAAGAAAAAAAAATGGGTTTAGTATCTCATTAAGGAAAGTGTATAGATGTACCTTTACAATACTGTGGCAGGTTTTCCAATATTCCCATTGCAGTGTTATTGTATAGAAAAACCTGCTACCTACCATATTTGTAGAGCAAGACTGTGCAAGTGCATATCCTCTGGCATCAGTGTGACCAAGAGGAAAGGACAACTCACATTCACAGAGAAACAACTTCTCTTTCTCCTGTGTGGCTCCTGGCTCACCATTTTCGCCTACTCCCTGAAAGGGAGCTGTTAAAATGGGAGGCCCAATGACATGAGGTCCAGTTACACCTGGTTGTATTGCATGTTAACAGATGGGGATCAGAAAGAGGAAACGAGGAGCTGATGATTTGTGAGGCAGAGAAGCAGGGGGTAAAATTCACATCAACTGTGTGGCCCGTTTGATGAGTGGGAGAATCAGAACATTCTGAGAGGCCATAGGGGGCAGTGAGCATGAGAAGTTTTGACACTCCAGGGGCTGTGGAAAACCACTAAGAATATAGGCTAAGGTGCTGGAGGAAGAACTGTATCCAGGTAGCACGGTGTGAACCTGTGGTTCAGCAACAGATAGAAAATTGGGGGATGCATTTTTTTTTTATCAGTATCATCATTACTATTATTGTGGCTGATTCCAATCATTTCAAAAAGTTAAGCCTGTGACACACTGCAAGCGATGCGGCGCGAGGCGAAGCAGCTGCTTCGCTCCGCGTCGCATCGCTTCTGAAGTTCAAATATTTCATCTCTGAGCGCTCAGCTACGCGTCCTGACGCAGCAGAGTGCTCAGAGATGAAAAGGCATGACACACTGAGCGCACACAGCTGCATGTACACGCTGCGCGCCGCTCTGCTTGCAGTGCGTCACAGCCTTTAATCAAATTATTGATCTACAAAAAACGTTTCTAAAGGATTGGAATCAACCCCAAGGTTGTTACAAATCAAGCAAAGCAAAGAATTTTCTAGAGTAGGACAGCCAAAAAACTTAGTAGGTTTTTTTTTCTTTATAGACAGAATACTGTGCATGTGTATTGGGGGCATGCTTTTTATACAATAGAGCATAACTCTCACCCGTCCTGTGTTTTTAGGCCAGGAACCACCAAAAACTGTCCCAGGAATTTCTGTTTATGCCTCTGGACCAGACAAACCCCAGACCATTTTGCTTCCATTTGCACCTATGGACTTTGCTAAGTCCTTAGTCTGCATAGTGCATTGGGCATGTAAAACGGTCTTAACATAAAGGGACATAAAAACCTCCCATATAGTGCGGTTTCTTATGGTATAGTACATTGGGCAAATATAGCTCTTCTAAACCAGATAGAGAAAGGGAGAATATCCAATTAAAATGTCAATTGGAGGTTTCTTTTTATTGAGACAGATAACAGATTGATGTTTAAAAGAAATAGAATTTACTTGAGTTAAACCAAGGTGGTATTATATTAGTTATCAGAATATAATTGTATATGGAAATGTTTCATGTATACGGATATTATGTCTGCTCTATTTCCTTTTTTTTTGTATTGTATGATGCAGATGATATGTTCTGTTTATTTGATATCTTTTTTCCCCTTTAATAAATATAAATAAAAAAAATTCTAGTGTTGACCGTCCCTTTAATGTATCATTAAACATTTATGACAGCTGGATATGAATTGCACCCAGCCCAATAGAAACGTTTATACTGTTAGCAGCAACAACTGTAGTCATTTTAAAGTTACTCGACTGACGTTTTTTAAAAAATGGGACACTTTTTACATCTGCTACGTATCTTCAACCCCCCTGGTTTTACCCTCTTCACTCCCCCATTTCCTGGACAAGATAAAGGGCATAACATTATTTTGAAACAAAGAAATGTTTTCGAAACAAAACAATATAATAGCATTCTGCTGTAAATGAGACAACAGTTAATTTCTTTCCTTCTTTCTCTCTCTCTCTCTCTCTCTCTCTCTCATCCTTTCTTTCTCTTTCTCTCTCATTCTTTCTTTCTTCTTAGTATTTTGCTAAGAAAATAAATCTCTGACCATCTGATCAGTATAACAATACCGATGTTATTAGCAATACATTCATTAATGTCTTGTGCAGATTTTCAGTTCCCAGGAAGACTTTCCCATACAGGTTACACATTGCACTAAAACAGCTGTCTTACATTTCTTTGGTTTCCTGCTTGGGATTAGTTTGATTACTTGATGTTTTGAACACCTGTCTCAGGATATTAGAGCAACACATTAGTGGGCTATCTGTGAAACACTGTGTCACAAAATCCAAAATACTACGCGTTTTATGGAATGTAACTCCTTCAGGAATTAGTGAGTCACACAACAATAGTACGACTTGGCAAATCTCACCTTTTGCTTCAAAACTTAAATTCCTTTACGTTAACCATTACTCTCTCTCTCTCTTTTTTAATAAAAAAAAAATTCTGGAGAAAAAGCGTAACTTAACTTAACATAAAATCATGTAATTATTGATAGTTTTAAATAAAGACGGGTGAATATGAGGTGTATTTCCCTCTTTTGATAATGTACATTGTATTTATTATGTGTTAGTTCTCTACTACAAAGATTAGGCGCCAGGTTGTATTTGAGGTATTGTGTCCTTATTTATATGCTTAATTTATTTTTGTGCTTTTTGTTTTTTAAGATTTTTTTTTGCTCCAAAAGACAAAATTTATCAGAAAGTGAAAAACTAAATGTTTGCTGCATCTGGAATTTCTATACTTTAGGCTCATTTAAATTTGAAGGCCCTCCAACATTTTATGATGATGAAAAATTCATATGGGAGAATTTTTCTGCTTTTAGAAAATACAGATTTTTAAACTCACAATCCCAGATGGTGTAATTGTTTTTGGATTAAAGAAGTCTTGGAATTGTATGTGCTGAGGTGAAACAGAATCTATTGACCCTGCTAGTTTACTCATACTGAAAGTAACAGACATCACAAACAATAGTCTCATCCATTAGAATGGGGATAAGGAACAATGTGTGATTAAAAACTACTGAAACCTCTCAGTGTCTTCTCTGTCTTAATTTCATTGACATCCCATAGAAAGAAAATGAACTGACTTGACAAGCCAGTGATAAACAAGTTTGCAAACCCCCAAAATCCGTAGAATGGTCCTCTAACCATTTGACACAAACAAGGACAGCAACACAGTTGTAGGCAATGCGTTTGCACCCCTCTTTGGAAACAAAGGGGCTAATGAAACAGATTACTGAGCACAACAGGTTCAATCTATTCACAAAATTTCCTACAAAGCCATAATGGTTTTGAAGATATTTGAGTTATTCAGATTTTGTCAAGTATTTTGAACATAATCTATAAATGCAAGCAGTGTTAATGTGAGTGAGTGTGTGTCTATGTATGTATGTGTATATATATATATATCTATATATATATATATATATATATATATATATATATATATATATATATATATATATATATACATAATATATATATATATATATATATATATATATACATACATAATAAATAAATATATATATATATATATATACATGTATGTGTATGTATATATGTATGTATGTACATATATATATATATATATATATATATATACATACACATATATATAAGTATATATATATATATAAGAGAGAGAGAGAGAGAGAGAGAGAGAGAGAGAGAGAGAGAGAGAGAGAGAGAGAGAGAGAGAGAGAGAGATAGATAGATAGATAGATAGATAGATACTCATTTGAGTTATGGTGGAGATAAAATTATGATATTAAAATCCTCCATTACATAAAAGTAAGAGATATAGAATTGTTGAATAGAAAATTAACAAATCTAGGCAAGTATCCTGACTTGCTTTACCCCAGATAAACTCTGTATTCACTGTCACCAATGCACCAGGTGAACTCTAAGGGTTTGATTTATTAAAGCTGAGGCGGACAGGGCGCATATACGAGAAGTTTCCTGGAGGAATTTACCATTGCATGCGAGCGCTATTTTGCGCTCTCGTGCAATCCTGCCCCCTGCCCGCGCACAGCCAATCACGTGCGGGCAGGAGCTGTCAATCTCCACAGTCGAACTAGACCGCGGAGAATGAATTTCGACAATGTTGAGTTGGTGCTTGTTAAATACGGCGTGCAGGTTCTCTTGTGAGAACCTGTAGCCGTAGGGTCTCAAAGGCTGGCGAAAGCCATTGATAAATCGACCCCTAAAATGGGCCTATATTTTGCTAATTTTCTATTTAATAATTCTATATAGCTCACTTTTATGTAATTGAGAATTGTAAACTCATTGTTTTTCTCCACCATAATGTAAATCAGTAAAGCTTTTTCTCTGGAAAGAAGCTTCACTAAGAAGCAAGTTAAAATTTACCTTCTGCTGACGAGAGTAAAAAAAACTAGAAACGGCTGTCTGGAAGTGGTTTACTGTGTTTAAAACAGTGCTCGAAAGCAAAAACCATGTGATTTTTTTAAATCTAATTTGCATATCTTACCCAGAGTCCCATGGTGCATTGGTGACAGTGTATACAGAATGTATCTGGGGTAAATCAAGTGGGGATACTTGCCTAGATTTGATAATTTTCTATTCAATAATTCTATGTCATATATATATATATATATATATATATATATACATACATACATACAGTGGGACAAAAAAGTATTTAGTCAGCCACCAATTGTGCAAGTTCTCCCACTTAAGAAGATGAGAGAGGCCTGTAACTTTCAGCATAGGTATACCTCAACTATGAGAGACAAAATGTGGAAACAAATCCAGACAATCACATTGTCTGATTTAGAAAGAATTTATTTGCATATTATGGTGGAAAATAAGTATTTGGTCAATATCAAAAGTTCATCTCAATACTTTGTTATATATCCTTTGTTGGCAATGACAGAGGTCAAACGTTTTCTGTAAGTCTTCACAAGGTTGTCACACACTGTTGCTGGTATTTTGGCCCATTCCTGCATGCAGATCTCCTCTAGAGCAGTGATGTTTTGGGGTTGTTGCTGGGCAACACAGACTTTCAACTCCCTCCAAAGGTTTTCTATGGGTTTGAGATCTGGAGACTGGCTAGGCCACTTTAGGACCTTGAAAAACAGTCACAGATATCCAGCACAGGGAATGTATCAAGGTGTGCCAGCAACCAGGCTCCTGCCAGAACCCAACAATATAGCATAAACAAAGATGAAGCAGCACCACCAAATTCTTTCTTCAAGTTGCTTTATTCAGCTTGAGGAGTAGCCAGACCAAAAATCAAACAACAACGTTTCGGACACAGTCCTTAGTCATGTATGGCTAAACTGTACATAGAATCATCCTTAAATACAATATAAGCCCCACCCACACACCTGTAAAGCTGCACAATCCAAATTAACCCCTTACATCCTAATTTAAGTACACAGGTAAATGTCAGCAAAATTATACATTGCAATATCATTAAAGTTAAACACAGCAACTTCACATATATTAGGATACAATTGTGTATACCTATACATCAAGAAAACAAGCAGAACATAATCCACAGTCGTCTGTAACAAAAGAAAAAGAAAAAATTAAACAACATTGTGCATAATCTGAAATGAATTAAAGGCACACAGATAGGTCAAAATCCCTATTCATCCCACTTTAGGACCTTGAAATGCTTCTTACGAAGCCACTCCTTCGTTGCCCAGGCGGTGTGTTTGGGATCATTGTCATGCTGAAAGACCCAGCCACGTTTCATCTTCAATGCCCTTGCTGATGGAAGGAGGTTTGCACTCAAAATCTCACGATACATGGCTCCATTCATTCTTTCATGTACACGGATCAGTCGTCCTGTTCCCTTTGCAGAGAAACAGCCCCAAAGCATGATGTTGCCACCCCCATGTTACACAGTAGGTATGGTGTTCTTTGGTTGCAACTCAGCATTCTCTCTCCTCCAAACACGACAAGTTGTGTTTATATCAAACAGTTCTACTTTGGTTTCATCTGACCGTATGACATTCTCCCAATTCCCCTCTGGATCATCCAAATGCTCTCTAGCATACTTCAGATGGGCCCGGACATGTTCTGGCTTAAGCAGGGGGACACGTCTGGCACTGCAGGATCTGAGTTCCTGACGGCGTAGTGTGTTACTGATGGTAGCCTTTGTTACGTTGGTCCCAGCTCTCTGCAGGTCATTCACCAGGTCCCCCCATGTGGTTCTGGGATGTTTGCTCACTGTTCTTGTGATCATTTTGACCCCACAGGGTGAGATCTTGCGTGGAGCCCCAGATCGAGGGAGATTATCAGTGGTCTTGTATGTCTTCCATTTTCTAATTATTGCTCCTACAGTTGATTTCTTCACACCAAGCTGCTTGCCTATTGCAAATTCAGTCTTCCCAGCCTGGTGCAGGGCTACAATTTTGTTTCTGCTGTCCTTCGACAGCTCTTTGGTCTTCACCATAGTGGAGTTTGGAGTGTGACTGTTTGAGGTTGTGGACAGGTGTCGTTTATACTGATAACAAGTTCAAACAGGTGCCATTAATACAGGTAATGAATGGAGGACAGAGGAGCCTCTTAAAGAAGAAGATACAGTTCTGTGAGAGCCAGAAATCTTGCTTGTTTGTAGGTGACCAAATACTTATTTTCCACCATAATATGCAAATAAATTCTTTCCAAATCAGACAATGTGATTGTCTGGATTTGTTTCCACATTTTGTCTCTCATAGTTGAGGTATACCTATGATGAAAATTACAGGCCTCTCTCATCTTCTTAAGTGGGAGAACTTGCACAATTGGTGGCTGACTAAATACTTTTTTGCCCCACTGTATATATATATATATATATATATATATATATACATATATATATATATATATATACATTTAAACAAGAAGAAATAGACCCTTATTTATCCAGCACCCAACTATGTCTGAAAAAATATATATGCTATTAGACAAAGAAGGATTGTTGAGTCAATGATTTACATACTCTTTGAAAATGCGTAATAATAAGATTTATATATCAATATCAGCATTACAATAATTCATAAGCATGACCCCCAAATTATAAGGTTCAAAGTCCACAACCCGGGTTGTTAGAGGAAGTTAGTGAATTAGTCCGTTAGTTAACCGGTATTGGATAAATTCAAATGCCTTTATTTGGCATATTTGTAATCCCAGGATTGGAAACCAACGTTAATGCAAGGACAGCACCAATTATTGTGTAACATTAACACAGCAGGTATAACTTGTATCTTCGTACTCCCAATGCAAATATGTAACTGTATCACTTTTAGCAAAAATGGCAACTTTTCCATACCACATTTAACTCGCTGTGACAGTTCTATGTTGCGAATAGAGATATCATGGACAAGTACCTGCTTCCTCGATGTTTTGAAAATGACATATCATGGTGCTATATCTACCTGCTCGTTGCTTCCAGCTGTTTGAATAAGAACCGGGTTTGATATATATATAGTATCTCTCAAAAGTGAGTACACCACTCACATTTTTGTAAATATTCTATTATATATTTTCATGTGACAACACTGAAGAAATGACACTTTGCTACAATGTAAAGTAATGAGTGTACAGCATGTATAACAGTGTAAATTTGCTGTCCCCTCAAAATAACTCAACACACAGCCATTAATGTCTAAACTGTTAGCAACAAAAGTGAGTACACCCCTAAGTGGAAATGTCCAAATTGGGCCAAAAGTGTCAATATTTTGTGTGGCCACCATTATTTTCCAGCACTGCCTTAACCCTCTTGGGCATGGAGTTCGCCAGAGCTTCACAGGTTGCCACTGGATTCCTCTTCCACTCCTCCTTGACGACATCACAGAGCTGGTGGATGTTAGAGACCTTGCGCTCCCCCACCTTCTGTTTGAAGATTCCCCACAGATACTCAATAGGGTTTAGGTCTGGAAACATGCTTAGCCAGTCCATAACCTTTACCCTCAGTTTCTTTAGCAAGGCAGTGGTCATCTTGGAGGTGTGTTTGGGGTCGTTATCATGTTGGAATACTGCCCTGCGGCCCAGTCTCTGAATGGAGGGGATCAAGCTTTGCTTCAGTATGTCACAGTATATGTTGGCATTCAATGAACTGTAGCTCCCAAGTGCCGGTAGCACTCATGTAGGCCCAGACCATGACACTCCCACCACCATGCTTGACTGTAGGCAAGACACATTTGTCTTTGTACTCCTCACCTGGTTGCTGCCACACATGCTTGACACCATCTGAATCAAATAAGTTTATCTTGGTCTCATTGGACCACAGGACATGGTTCCAGTAATCCATGTCCTTAATCTGTTTGCTGGCTTTCTTATGCATCATCTTTAAAAGAGGTTTCCTTCTGGTAAGACAGCCATGCAAACCAATTTGATGCAGTGTGCGGCGTATGGTCGGAGCACTGACAGGCTGATCCCCCACCAGTTTAACCTCTGCAGCAATGCTGGCAGCACTCATATGTATATTTCCCAAAGACAATCTCTGGATATGATGCTGAGCATGTGCACTCAACTTCTTTGGTCGACCATGGTGAGGCCTGTTCTGAGTGGAACTTGTCCTATGAAACCGCTGTATGGTCTTGCCCACCGTGCTGCAGCTCAGTTTCAGGGTCTTGGCAATCTTCTTATAGCCTAGGCCAGTGTTTCCCAACTGCGGTCCTCAAGTACCCCCAACAGTCCCAGTTTTTATTATAGCTGAACTAGAGCACAGGTGAAATAATCAGCTGATGGATGAAAGCAGGTTGGTTACTGATCAGTTGATTACTTCACCTATGCACTGGTTTAGCTATAATGAAAACCAGGCCTGTTGGGGGTGCTTGAGAACCGTGGTTGGGAAATACTGGCCTAGGCCATCTTTATGTAGAGCAACAATTCTTTTTTTCAGATCCTCAGAGAGTTCTTTGCCATGAGGTGCCATGTTGAACTTCCAGTGACCAGTATGAGAGAGTGTGAGAGCGATAACACCAGCTCCCCATTCACACCTGAGACCTTGTAACACTAACGAGTCACATGACACAGGGGAGGGAAAATGGCTAATTGGGCCCAATTTGGACATTTCCACTTAGGGTTGTACTCACTTTTGTTGCCAACGGTTTAGACATTAATGGCTGTGTGTTGAGGTATTTTGAGGGGACAGCAAATTTACAATGTTATACAGGCTGTACACTCACTACTTTACATTGTAGAAAAGTGTCATTTCTTCAATGTTGTCACATGAAAAGATATAATAAAATATTTCCAAAAATGTGAGGGTGAGATACTGTATATATATATATATATATATATATATATATATATATATATATATATATATATATATATATATATATACACATACACAATAAACATTTAACATATGAGTACTGTACATATGTGTCCTATTTATGGTAAAGTTTTCAGAATTGTTATGCCCGTTTCATCATGTTTTGGTGAGAGTACTATAGTTACACTGTGATACAGGGAAGCTTAAAGGGACAGTCTTGTATAAACTAAACTTGTATTATTCAGATAGGACTTTTAATTTTAATCAACTTTACAATTTACTTTTATCATCAAATTTGCTTTTTTCTCTTGGTATTCTTAGTTTAAACTAAACATAGATAGGCTCATATGCTAATTTCTAAGCCTTTGAGGGCTGCCTCTTATCACATGCTTTTTACATCTCTTTTCAACACAAAGAGACAGAAAGTACACGTGGACCATATAGATAACACTTTGTTCAGGCACAGGGGGTTATTTAAGATTTAGCACAAACCAATGCTAAATGCAAGACAATAGATAATAAACAGTTACAGTCATGTGATCAGGGGGCTGGAAGAAGGTTCCTAGATACAAGGTAATCACAGAGGTAACAAGTATATTAATATAACTGTGTTGGTTGTGCAAAACTGGGGAATGGGTAATAAAGGGATTATCTATCTTTTTAAACAATAACAATTCTATGGTAGACTGCCCCTTTAATAGTGCTGCTTATACTGAAGTCAGCTTGTGATTATTCCTAGCAATTATGGGATCATGTTTATCCAGCCAGCTGAGTCTTAGAATTAAAAGTAAAGTGGAATTAATGAACATGAACTGAGCAACCTGAAAAACAAATTTAGAAGCTGAATGTTGACCTTGATGTGAGATCATAAATATTATTATTTTTTCCTTTGAAGAAAAAACTTTTCCTCTCCAATTTTATAAGACATAAATTAATTGAACACTTTAAATCAATACATATAAAAATAATCTGGTCTTTCAGAGTACATTCTATTTCTTTTTACCTTTCAAGTAATTTAAGATAAAACATTAAATTGCATGTGTCCTGACCACAACAATGATTAATTTGAGTATGGCTGCATTAATTGGCTGCTTTTTGTCAGTTTGTTATTACTGTCTGTGACTGTGGTATTCACATAGTACTGTTGGTGCCCAAAGATTTGATGATGGGTAAAATGATTTTTACTGTGATATTATTGGAGGAATTCAACAACCACTATACATAGCCTGGATTGAATTTCCCAGATTTCCTAGCTATATCAAAAAGATACAACTCTAAGAGTTGAATTCTCAATGGTTTGCTTTATTATTGCTCACATATTTCATTGGAAACATCATGTTGCACTTTTTGGGCATTATATTGAAACTAAACTAAATTGAATAATGTATTTGTTGGCAACAGGCACAAGACTTTGTAACACCCAAAGTTGCTATTGTGACATAACAGTAACACATTTAGCTGGGATCCCCCAGTATTAAACTACTTCTTCAAGACGTAACGCACAGAGCACCCACTGCTGCATACATTCAGCCAACAGCTATATAAGTATCTGGGCTGAGCAGATGTATAGGTTTTATCACTTGAGCAAGTATCTATTAACTTATATAGAACTATTTACATATATACAACATTTTTGCATATAAGATGCATTTTCCACTATACCGTAAAGCCAACTACATCTTATATGCCAAAAGTCCTGGTGGTCTAGTTTTATGTGGTTAGGGGATATAGAACACATCTACTGAGTTGTTTTCAGAATTTTCCCACCATGTTCAAGTGTTGCTGACATCCATTTTTGTTTCTTTATTGTCTCCTTACTTTTGTCTGTTTGCCCCATCATCTTATCCTCCCTATCTCACCCACATAACTTTGTCCCTTTTTATTCTTTCCATTCTTCTTTCCATCTTTTGTTAGTTTTTTTTTTGTCTTTTTCATTTCTCTTCTATTTTCGTTTTTTTTTCTTTCTTCTCTTTCTTCTTTCTCTCAGTTGACTCTGAAACATTACAACAAAAAGTGTAAGATTAAATAAAAGCAAGATGATTGGGTAATTCTTTAGCAATAAAATCACATTCATCTGTTGGGTGGAGTTTTTATAGAAATTGACCATCATATTCTTCAGTGCTATTCAGGAATATAAGGAGGTAATAAAATATATATATATGGATTTGAAGGTAATGTTTTGGCGTTGCCCAAAGATTTTCTATCACACAAATAAAAGCAACAATTAAAAACAAATATAGTATTTAAGTAAAACTGTTTACATTTATTACATTTACTGGAACTTTTTTTTAAATTTAATTAAATTAATTTATGACAAATCAAATGGAAATAAAATAATAAATGTAGCAAAAAGCCAAGTCACAAAAATATATACAGAACTAAATCCAAAAAGAAGATTCACTAATAAGAAACAGTCTAATTATTTATAATAAGAAAAGAAAGAAAATATAAGAAAATAATACAGTAGGATGTCATAACAAAGAGTATGTGATTAGATCAAGCAAATGTGGTATAAATTTATAGCTAAACCACCCAAGGGAAGTAAATGAAAGATTCGGAATAATCTGATTGAGGCCAGGTCTCGTCTGTGATATATATTCTGTTTTTAAAAAGGGTATAAGATTTTGCCTCTAAATGGGTTTATTTGAGTCAGTGCTGTCTTTAACACAGGGCAAAAGGGGCAGCTGCCCAGGGCCCAGTCTTTGTTGAGGGGCCCAAGAGTCCTAAAATAAAAATGTTCATGCCAGACTGCTGATGTCATGTGACATGGGACACACACACACAGTCAGTCCTAATACTGTCACAATCAAAAGTTCTCTGCTTATATTTATTTGTGAGAAACTGTGCCAGACCGTACCAGTGTCATGGGACATGCTAAGCTAGTGCCATGTGCTGTTTTAGATGTGCACTGTACAGCACTGAATGCTAAGCCCTAACTTGGCATCGGTAACTGCTCTGGTTGTAGGGCTGACTGTAGGCGCATGCAGCAGAAAGCTGGAGTGGCAGGCACGTGAGGATTTGAGCATCTGTGCAGTTGCACACACTGCTCTCTTCAGTCTTGAGGCTGTGTGACTCGTCTCACACTGTATTGATGCAGCCTTGGGCAGACAGCATCCAGTCTGCTGGTCCCCTTAGCCCTGCTCTTTCTGCTGTGGCCCTAAGATCAACTAACTGAAGTTTTTTAGGGGAACAGTGCTCTGTAGAAAGGTGTCACTGGGAAGAATAAGTGAGTGCACACACGCCTCTCCCCCATACAGCATTGTCTAGTGCAGGGTGAGAGGGAACTTGTTCCTAGCAAAGAAGTGTGCTGCTGTGGCTAATGTATAATGTCATGCTGATACTTCACACATTAAGGTAAGGTTTATTTTTAGAGTTTTTTTTTTTCTCTCCGTCTCAGATTTTACAGCTTCCCATAGTAGTTCTGCTGTTCCAGTCAGTAAACTTATATTTGTCTGCACCTCCATGCTTCCTCCTCAGTCTTTACCTTGCTTTGCTCCTGTTGGCAGCCCTAAATCTCTTTAACTAGCCGTAAATCTCTTTAACCAGCTAGCCTCACACCAGAATCACATTCAAAAGCATATTAAATTAATCCACATTGGAGGAATTTATATATTCATTTGCTTATTAGTACTGCTTAGGTCCAGTTTTACATATTGCAATTTATTTCATTTTTTTTTTAAATGATTAGCCCAGCAGTAGATGATCCACTGCTGGGCTAATAATTTAAAAAAAAAAAAATTGATTTAGTTGTTTTTTGGGATGTTGCGGCGGAGAGCAAAATTGCATGGGGGAGGGAGGGCAAGAAAATGTTTGCCCAGGGTCTAGTCAATATTAAAGACGACCCTGATCTGAGTATTATAAACTTTCCATTTTTCAATAAAAATAGTTACTGTATCTCTTAAAGCATAATGTTGTTCTTTTATGATTGGGGATAATAATGTTTTCTTAATAAAATTAACAGAAGGTGCTTTTGGATTTAACCAAAAATTTAATTGTAACTAAAATTAGCAATGAATAATAACAGGATTATCTTTTTTTCCACTTTCAACCGATGACAAAATAAGACTACAATCTAATTTTAAATTGATTCCAATTATTGGCTTGATTACAAGTGGAGCGCTATTTTAGTGTGCGACCTAAAGGGGCATGTTAAATTACCATACATTACAAGTGGCTGGTTAATGCTCCTACAAGCTCAAGGGAGCATTTTGCACTTAGAGCAATTAACCAGAGGTCAGACCTCTAGTTAATTTTAAAAAATATAAGCTGTTATAAAGTGAGGGGATGTGGAGTGCCTTTACATTGAAGTCTATGGGGACTATGTTTTTACTTTAAAGGGAAAGTCTACTCTAAAATTGTTATTGTTTAAAAAGATAGATAACACTTTTACTACCCCCTCCAATCCCCAGCTTGGCACAACCAACATTGATATATTAATATACTTTATAACATTCAAACCTCTAAATGTCTGCTTGTTTCTAAGCCACTACAGACAGCCTCTTATCACATGCTTTTTTATTTGCTTTTCACAACAGGAGCCTGCTAGTTCATGTGGGCCATATAGATAACAATGTATATTTAAGATTTAGCACAACACAGTACTAAATGCATGTCAGTAGATAATAAATTAAAAGTCATGTGATCAGGGGTTGTCAGAAGATGCCTAGATACAAGGTAATCACAGAGGTAAAAAATATATATTAATATAACTGTGTTGGTTATGCAAAAGTGGGGAATGGGTAATAAAGGGATTGTCTATCTTTATTAAATAATAAAAATTCTATTGTAGACAATCTACAGTCTTTATACCACTAAATTTTTCTGGCAGTTTACATAAAAAATGTGCAGCCACCAATCAGCAAATAGCACCCAGGTGCCGAGCTTACATAGCTATGCTTTTCAACAAAAAAAATAATGAAGGAAATTAGATAATATAAGTCAATTGGAAAGTTGTTTAAAATTGTATGTTTTATCTGAATCTGAAACATGGGTTTGCTGTCCCTTTAAAGGGACATTATACACTCATTTTTTCTTTGCATAAATGTTTTGTAGATGATCTATTTATATAGCCCATAATGTTTTTTTTTTAAAAAAATAAATGTATAGTTTTGCTTATTTTTAAATAACATTGCTCTGATTTTTCAGACTCCTAACCAAGCCCCAACGTTTTATGTGAATACTGTCAGCTACCTTCTCCAGCTTGCTCCTGTTTGTGTAAAGGGTCTTTTCATATGCAAAAGAAGGGGGAGGGGGGGGAGTGTCTTATTTCCCACTTGCAGTGGGCTTTCCAACTGCCTTTTCAACAGAGCCAAACTGACAGCTTCTAAGTACGTTTTTAAACCATTTTATACTGGATTTTTATATCAGTATCTGTGCATCTTATTCTTTATAGTAGTGTCTTTTACATGCAGTTATATGAAAATGAGTGTATACTGTCCCTTTAAGCATCAAAGGAAATATATTGACATTAAAGGAATAGTCTAGTCAAAATTAAACTTTCATGATTCAGATAGAGCAGGCAGTTTTAATCAACTTTCTACTATTATAATTTTTTCTTTGTTCTCTTGCTATCTTTATTTGAATGCAAGCTTATAAGCTGGCCCATTTTTGGTTCAAAACACGGGTAACACTTGTTGATTGTTGGCTACATTTAGACACCAATCAGGAAGTGCTACCCAGGTTCTGAACCAAAAATGGGCTGGCTCCTATGCTTACATTCTTGCTTTTTCAAATAAAGATACCAAGAGAATGAAGAAAAATTGATAATAGGAGTAAATTCTATCTAAATCATGAAAGTTTAATTTTGACTAGACTATTCCTTAAATATTTTATGAGGTGGTGCTGAAACTTTATTGCAAATAATGGATTTGAAGCAAGTTATAAGTTCATTACATTTGCTTGGTATTGTACAGTATATAAGAACAGGAGAAGTGGACCGAGCGCTACACCCAGGGCCTTAAGCTTACTAACTATATAGCCTCCTAGTAGGCTAACAATACAAAAGTTAAAATGGGGAGAGAGTAAGCGCTAAAAAGCTTAAAAGGCTAGTAAAAGGTACATTTTAATACATATAAAAATTTACAAATGGCAATCAGACGCATGGATCCATGTCTGACTTAACAAAAAAAAATAAAATATATATATATATATATATATATATATATATATATAATAAACAAATCTAAAAATATCCAATGGAGTATAGCATGTGACGCTGACTTAGGCCTAGATTTAGAGTTCGGCGGTAGCCGTGAAAACCAGCGTTAGAGGCTCCTAACGCTGGTTTTAGGCTACCGCCGGTATTTGGAGTCAGTGATTAAAGGGTCTAACGCTCACTTTTCAGCCGCGACTTTTCCATACCGCAGATCCCCTTACGTCAATTGCGTATCCTATCTTTTCAATGGGATCTTTCTAACGCCGGTATTTAGAGTCGTTTCTGAAGTGAGCGTTAGAGCTCTAACGACAAAACTCCAGCCGCCGGAAAATAGCAGGAGTTAAGAGCTTTCTGGGCTAACGCCGGTTCATAAAGCTCTTAACTACTGTACCCTAAAGTACACTAACACCCATAAACTACCTATGTACCCCTAAACCGAGGTCCCCCCACATCGCCGCCACTCGATTTAAATTTTTTAACCCCTAATCTGCCGACCGCCACCTACGTTATACTTATGTACCCCTAATCTGCTGCCCCTAACCCCGCCGACCCCTGTATTACATTTATTAACCCCTAACCTGCCCCCCACAACGTCGCCGCCAGCTACTTACAATAATTAACCCCTAATCTTCCGACCGCAAAGCGCCGCCACCTACGTTATCCTTATGTACCCCTAATCTGCTGCCCCTAACACCGCCGACCCCTATATTATATTTATTAACCCCTAATCTGCCCCCCTCAACGTCGCCTCCACCTGCCTACACTTATTAACCCCTAATCTGCCGAGCGGACCTGAGCGCTACTATAATAAAGTTATTAACCCCTAATCCGCCTCACTAACCCTATCATAAATAGTATTAACCCCTAATCTGCCCTCCCTAGCATCGCCGACACCTACCTTCAATTATTAACCCCTAATCTGACGACCGGAGCTCATCGCTACTATAATAAATGGATTAACCCCTAAAGCTAAGTCTAACCCTAACACTAACACCCCCCTAACTTAAATATAATTTACATCTAACGAAATTAATTAACTCTTATTAAATAACTTATTCCTATTTAAAGCTAAATACTTACCTGTAAAATAAATCCTAATATAGCTACAATATAAATTATAATTATATTATAGCTATTTTAGGATTAATATTTATTTTACAGGCAACTTTGTAATTATTTTAACCAGGTACAATAGCTATTTAATAGTTACCTAGTTAAAATAATAACAAATTTACCTGTAAAATAAATCCTAACCTAAGATATAATTAAACCTAACACTACCCTATCAATAAATTAATTAAATAAACTACCTACAATTACCTACAATTAACCTAACACTACACTATCAATAAATTAATTAAACACAATTCCTACAAATAAATACAATTAAATAAACTAGCTAAAGTACAAAAAATAAAAAAGAACTAAGTTACAAAAAATAAAAAAATATTTACAAACATCAGAAAATTATTACAACAATTTTAAACTAATTACACCTACTCTAAGCCCCCTAATAAAATAACAAAGACCCCCAAAATAAAAAATTCCCTACCCTATTCTAAATTAAAAAAGTTAAAAGCTCTTTTACCTTACCAGCCCTGAACAGGGCCCTTTGCGGGGCATGCCCCAAGAATTTCAGCTCTTTTGCCTGTAAAAAAAACACATACAATACCCCCCCCCAACATTACAACCCACCACCCACATACCCCTAATCTAACCCAAACCCCCCTTAAATAAACCTAACACTAAGCCCCTGAAGATCTTCCTACCTTGTCTTCACCATCCAGGTATCACCGATCCGTCCTGGCTCCAACATCTTCATCCAACCCAAGCGGGGGTTGGCGATCTATCATCCGGTGGCTGAAGAGGTCCAGAAGAGGCTCCAAAGTCTTCCTCCTATCCGGCAAGAAGAGGACATACGGACCGGCAAACATCTTCTCCAAGCGGCATCTTCGATCTTCTTGCATCCGGTGCGGAGCGGGTCCATCTTGAAGCAGGCGACGTGGATCCATCCTCTTCTTCCGTTGTCTCCCGACGAATGACGGTTCCTTTAAGGGACGTCATCCAAGATGGCGTCCCTTAAATTCCGATTGGCTGATAGGATTCTATCAGCCAATCGGAATTAAGGTAGGAATATTCTGATTGGCTGATGGAATCAGCCAATCAGAATCAAGTTCAATCCTATTGGCTGATCCAATCAGCCAATCAGATTGAGCTCGCATTCTATTGGCAATCTGATTGAGCTCGCATTCTATTGGCTGATCGGAACAGCCAATAGAATGCGAGCTCAATCTGATTGGCTGATTGGATCAGCCAATCGGATTGAACTTGATTCTGATTGGCTGATTCCATCAGCCAATCAGAATATTCCTACCTTAATTCCGATTGGCTGATAGAATCCTATCAGCCAATCGGAATTCAAGGGACGCCATCTTGGATGACGTCCCTTAAAGGAACCGTCATTCGTCGGGAGACAACGGAAGAAGAGGATGGATCCGCGTTGCCTGCTTCAAGATGGACCCGCTCCGCACCGGATGCAAGAAGATCGAAGATGCCGCTTGGAGAAGATGTTTGCCGGTCCGGATGTCCTCTTCTTGCCGGATAGGAGGAAGACTTTGGAGCCTCTTCTGGACCTCTTCAGCCACCGGATGATGGATTGCCAACCCCCGCTTGGGTTGGATGAAGATGTTGGAGCCAGGACGGATCGGTGATACCTGGATGGTGAAGACAAGGTAGGAAGATCTTCAGGGGCTTAGTGTTAGGTTTATTTAAGGGGGGTTTGGGTTAGATTAGGGGTATGTGGGTGGTGGGTTGTAATGTTGGGGGGGGTATTGTATGTTTTTTTTACAGGCAAAAGAGCTGAAATTCTTGGGGCATGCCCCGCAAAGGGCCCTGTTCAGGGCTGGTAAGGTAAAAGAGCTTTTAACTTTTTTAATTTAGAATAGGGTAGGGAATTTTTTATTTTGGGGGTCTTTGTTATTTTATTAGGGGGCTTAGAGTAGGTGTAATTAGTTTAAAATTGTTGTAATAATTTTCTGATGTTTGTAAATATTTTTTTATTTTTTGTAACTTAGTTCTTTTTTATTTTTTGTACTTTAGCTAGTTTATTTAATTGTATTTATTTGTAGGAATTGTGTTTAATTAATTTATTGATAGTGTAGTGTTAGGTTAATTGTAGGTAATTGTAGGTAGTTTATTTAATTAATTTATTGATAGGGTAGTGTTAGGTTTAATTATATCTTAGGTTAGGATTTATTTTACAGGTAAATTTGTTATTATTTTAACTAGGTAACTATTAAATAGTTCTTAACTATTTAATAGCTATTGTACCTGGTTAAAATAATTACAAAGTTGCCTGTAAAATAAATATTAATCCTAAAATAGCTATAATATAATTATAATTTATATTGTAGCTATATTAGGATTTATTTTACAGGTAAGTATTTAGCTTTAAATAGGAATAAGTTATTTAATAAGAGTTAATTAATTTCGTTAGATGTAAATTATATTTAAGTTAGGGGGGTGTTAGTGTTAGGGTTAGACTTAGCTTTAGGGGTTAATCCATTTATTATAGTAGCGATGAGCTCCGGTCGTCAGATTAGGGGTTAATAATTGAAGGTAGGTGTCGGCGATGCTAGGGAGGGCAGATTAGGGGTTAATACTATTTATGATAGGGTTAGTGAGGCGGGTTAGGGGTTAATAACTTTATTATAGTAGCGGTGCGGTCCGCTCGGCAGATTAGGGGTTAATAAGTGTAGGCAGGTGTCGGCGACGTTGTGGGGGGCAGATTAGGGGTTAATAAATATAATATAGGGGTCGGCGATGTTAGGGCAGCAGATTAGGGGTACATAGGGATAACGTAGGTTGCGGCGGTTTACGGAGCGGCAGATTAGGGGTTTAAAAAAATATGCAGGGGTCAGCGATAGCGGGAGCGGCAGATTAGGGGTTAATAAGTGTAAGGTTAGGGGTGTTTAGACTCGGGGTACATGTTAGAGTGTTAGGTGCAGACGTAGGAAGTGTTTCCCCATAGGAAACAATGGGGCTGCGTTAGGAGCTGAACGCTGCTTTTTTGCAGGTGTTAGGTTTTTTTTCAGCTCAAACAGCCCCATTGTTTCCTATGGGGATATCGTGCACGAGCACGTTTTTGAAGCTGGCCGCGTCCGTAAGCAACTCTGGTATCGAGAGTTGCATTTGCGGTAAAAATGCTCTACGCTCCTTTTTTGGAGCCTAACGCAGCATTTGTTTGAACTCTCGATACCAGAGTTAAATTTATGGTGCGGCCAGAAAAAAGCCTGCGGAGCGTTAACAGCCCTTCTACCGCCAAACTCCAAATCTAGGCCTTAGTGAGCCAGTGATGAGGAGTTAGAAGGACATGTACATTCAATAATATAAACAACCTAAGTGAGTGATTGAGTGCACACAATAGCTTTCAACAAAGAAAAATAGCATTCACAAAAAAGAAAAATAGCATTCAGAAAAAATAGTGTTCACAAAAATTGGCGTACACGTCACTTTGGAGGAAACACTACTGGATTCACTTACATATAACCGGTTGAACATTTGAACATTTTTTATGTACGCAAATATTGTACAGTATATGTATTTAGAACAAATTATAATATTTATGTTTTGTAAAGTTTTTCAAGTTGTTGCAAGTTGTTATATTAGTTAATGAGGTTATTTATTGATGTAACAACTTGCAAGAACTTGATGACTTGGCAATTCAATAAACATAATTATGCTCTACTGGATAAAAAAAGGTTAAACCTGTATTATATTTAAATTGATGTACAGTATCCTAAAAGGGAAATATCATCTTTTATAGTATTACATTTTTTTTGCGATTTACATGATTCAGATAGATACAATTTTAAACAACTTTCCAATTTTCTCATATTATCTAATTTGCTTCATTCTCTTGGTGTACTTTGATGAAGAAGTAGCAATGCACTATTGGGAGCTAGCTGAATGCAGTGTGTGAGCCAGATTCATAAAGGCATAAATGTGCAGCCACCAATCGACAGCTGCTGAGCCTACCTAGATATAATTTTCAACAAAGGATATAAAGAGAACAAAACAAACAGATAATAGAAGTAAACCGTAAAGCCGTTTAAAATCACATGCTCTATCTGAATCATGAAAAAAAAAATTGGGAAAAAAATGGGTTTCATGTCCCTTTAAAGTATTTGGCAGTAGGCAAAAAAGTAACTACCTTGCTCAGAACATCTTCATATTTACATTAGAAATACAGAAGACACCGCTGCTTTCAGCATTTACCAGTGCCCTGCAAATGAGCGCTCTGTGAATTACTTAAAGGGACACTGTACCCAAAATTTTTCTTTCATGATTCAGATTGAGCATGAAATTTTAAGCAACTTTCTAATTTACTCCTATTATCAAATTTTCTTCATTCTCTTGTTATCTTTATTTGAAATGCAAGAATGTAAGTTTAGATGCCGGCCCATTTTTGGTGAACAACCTGGGTTGTCCTTGCTGATTGGTGGATAAATTCATCCACCAATAAAAAAGTGCTGTCCAGAGTACTGAAACCAAAAAAAAGCTTAGATGCCTTCTTTTTCAAATAATGATAGCAAGAGAACGAAGAAAAATTGATAATAGGAGTAAATTAGAAAGTTGCTTAAAATTGCATGCTCTTTCTGAATTACAAAAGAAAAAATTTAGGTTCAGTGTCCCTTTAATAGCTACAAAATGGCTGCAACCATGCCCATAAAAAAGCAAGCTGCGCCAGAGGCTCTTGTGCTTACTGAGAAGAAGAAGTTTGAGCAAGGTAAGCACTTTTTATTTTGCCTACTACCTAATGCCCTTTTAATTTCATGCCTGCTGGGATATAACATTTTTTGGCTCTAAAGAATACAGGGAAAAAGGATTTAGCAACATCTGAAACATATAGGGGCCTATTTATGAAAGGCCTGCGGATCATGCCCGACAGACCTCGCTGAATGCAGAGAGCGATTCAGCATTGGACCAGCAGCTCTTGTTATTTGCTGGTGCAACGCCACCCCCTGCAGATTTACGGCCAATTGGCCGCTAGCAGGGGAGTGTCAATCAACCCGATCCTATTCAATTGGGTTGAAATGCGGCGATGTCTGTCCACCTCCTCAGAGCAGGCGGGCAGGTTATGGAGTAGCGGCCTTCAGGCTCGCCAGAAACACGGGCCCTCAAGCTCCATACGGATAGATGATAGATAGGCCCCATAGTGGTGATCTCTGTGCCAGATTTATCTCTTAGCAGAGGAGACCCAATAGCCCTTCTCCTTGTTCATTATATATATATATATATATATATATATATATATATGTATATATGTATATTTGACATAAATCTTAAAGGGACCTTAAAGTCCCAATTCTATTGCCTGTAAACAATTTAATCACGCATCGTGAAACAACTTTTCATTCATTTTTTATTTTGTCTCTTCGATCTATGATTTAAATCTGAAAATTGCACTTTTTTCTATCTCCACAGAGTGGCTGGACTATGTACCGTAGTATTCAAACCCTTACCCTCCTACACACTGATTGCTTGATATGTGCAGGAGTTCCTTTATACCTTTCCCTAATTAGCCACTGCAATGGAGACACAGTAAATAATACCTAAGTGGATTTTCAGTGGATTTGTATCTGAACTGTAAAACAACTTAAATGTAACATTACAGATTTAAATGTTATTAACCTTTGCCTCACTTACCCTAAATATCTGTGTGTTTAATCCCTGCAAAGAGACTGACTGCCCCTTCTAATTGGCTCAACAGCATAACTGTTGGTTTACTCCGTTTATGTGGTTAAACACTCACGTCTAGATTACGAGTTTTGCGTTATGAGTATAACGCTGCTTTTTCACTACTGCTGCTATTACGAGTCTTGTAGGTACAGCTGTACCGCACACTTTTTGGGCCGTCACGCAACGTAACTACCGCACCTTTCAAAAAGTCCTTTTTCAATGGGACTTCCACAGTGCCGGTATTACGAGTTTGCCTGTCCGGCCAAAAAGTGAGCGGTACAGCTTATAACTACAAGATCTGTACCATCACCTGAAAGTCAGTAGTTATGAGTTTTATGTTACAAAGCTGTACCATAAAACTCATAACTAAAGTGTTACAAAGTACACTAACACCCATAAACTACCTATTAACCCCTAAACCGAGGCCCTCCTGCATCGCAAACACTAAAATAAAATTATTAACCCCTAATCTGCCGCTTGGGACATCGCCGCCACTATAATAAACATATTAACCCCTAAACCGCCGTACTCCAGCATCGCAAACACTAGTTAAATATTATTAACCCCTAATCTTCTGTCCCTAACATCACCGCAACCTACATTACTGTTATTAACCCCTAATCTGCTGCCCCCAAAATAGCTGCCAGCTGACTACACTTATTAACCCCTAAACTGCTGCCCCCAATGTCGCTGCCACTATACTAAAGTTATTAACCCCTAAACCTAACCCTAAGTCTAAACCTAACCCTAACGTAACCCTAACCCTAACACCCACTAACTTTAACATAATTAAAATAATTCCAAATAAAAATTACAATTAATACCTAAATTATTCCTATTTAAAACTAAATAAATACTTAACTGTAAAATAAAACATAAGCTAGCTATAATATAACTAATAGTTATATTGTATCTAGCTTAGGTTTTATTTTTATTTCACAGGTAAGTTTGTATTTATTTTAACTAGGTAGACTAATTAGTAAATAGTTATTAACTATTTACTAACTATCTAGCTAAAATAAATACAAAGCTACCAGTAAAATAAAACCTAACATGTCTTATACTAAAACCTACAATTACACTAAAATTAAATAAATTAAATTAAAAAAAATCATTTATCTAAATTACAAAAAATAATAAACACTAAATTACACAAAACAAAAAAAAAGCAAATATTTAAACTAATTACACCTAATCTAATAGACCTATCAAAATAAAAAAGCCCCAAATCCAGACGGCATCTTCTATCTTCATCCTTCCGTCGTGGAGCGGCTCCATCTTCAAGACATCCAGCGCAGAGCATCCTCTTCTTTCGATGGCTATTGAAGAATGAAGTTTCCTTTAAATGATGTCATCCAAGATGGTGTCCCTTGAATTCCGATTGGCTGATCAGCCAATCGGAATGAAAGGGTAAAAAATCCTATTGGCTGATGCAATCAGTCAATAGGATTGAGCTTTAATCCTATTGGCTGATCCAATCAGCCAATAGGATTGAGCTTGCATTCTATTGACTGTTCCAATCAGAATTCTATCAGCCAATCGGAATTCAAGGGAAAACTTCATTCTTCAATAGCCATCGAAAGAAAAAGATGCTCCGCGCCGGATGTCTTGAAGATGGAGCCGCTCCGTGTCAGAAGGATGAAGATAGAAGATGCCGTCTGGATGAAGACTTCTGCCCGCCTGGAGGACGATTTCTTGCCGCTTGGATGAATACTTCTCGCGGCTTCATTGAGGACTTCTTGCCGCTTGGATGAAGATTTCTCCCGGCTGGATGAGGATGGATGTCCGGTCTTCAAAAACTGTTTTAAGGGCAATGCCCATCCAAATGCCTTTTTCAGGGCAATGGGGAGCTTAGGTTTTTTTAGGTAGGTTTTTATTTGGGGGGGGGTTGGTTGTGTGGGTGGTGGGTTTTACTGTTGGGGGGTTGTTTGTATTTTTTTTTTTACAGGTAAAAGAGCTGATTTCTTTGGGGCAATGCCCCGCAAAAGGCCCTTTTAAGGGCCGTTGGCAGTTTAGTGTAGGCTAGGGTTTTTTTTATTTTGGGGGGGATTCTTTATTTTGTTAGGGCAAGTAGATTAGGTGTAATTAGTTTAAATATTTGAAAATTTCTTTTTTATTTTGTGTAATTTAGTGTTTATTATTATTTGTAATTTAGATAAATGTTTTTTTTTAATTTAATTTATTTAATGTTAGTGTAATGGTAGGTTTTAGTATAAGGCAGGTTAGGTTTTATTTTACAGGTAACTTTGTATTTATTTTAACTAGGTAGCTAGTAAATAGTTAATAACTATTTACTAACTAGTTTACCTAGTAAAATAAATACAAACTTACCTGTAAAATAAAAATAAAACCTGAGATAGCTACAATGTAAGTATTAGTTATATTGTAGCTAACTTAGGGTTTATTTTACAGGTAAGTATTTAGTCTTAAATAGGAATTATTTAGGTAATAATAGTAATTTTTATTTAGATTTATTTTAATTATATTAAAGTTAAGGGTGTTAGGGTTAGGTTTAGACTTAGGTTTTGGGTTAATATATTTATTTAGTGTTAGTGATGTGGGAGGCCAGAGGATTAGGGGTTAATAACTTTAGTATAGTGGCGGCGGCGATGTTGGGGGCGGTAGATTAGTGGTTAATAAGTGTAGGTAGGTGGCGGCGACATTGGGGGTGGCAGATTAGGGGTTAATAAGTGTAGGTGGGTGGCGGCGACATTGGGGGCGGCAGATTAGGGGTTAAGTGTAGGTGGGTGTCAGTGACATTGGGGACGGCAGATTAGGGGTTAATAAGGGTAATGTAGGTGTCGGCGATGTTTCGGGGCAGAAGATTAGGGGTGTTTAGACTTGGGGTTTATGTTAGCGTGTTAGGTTTAAACATAAATTTTCTTTCCCCATAGGAATCAATGGGGCTGCGTTACGGAGCTTTACGCTCCGTCATTGCAAGTGTTAGGCTTTTTTTTAGCCGGCTCTCCCCATTGATGTCTATAGGGAAATCGTGCACGAGCACGTCAAACCAGCTCAAAGCAGCGCTGGTATTTGTGTGCGGGATTGAGCTCAACGCTACCATATTTCCTGCAAAGCCGGTTTTTGGAAAACCTGTAATAGCAGCGCTATTAAAGGTGAGCGGTGGAAATAACTTGCAAGTTATTACCGAGCCACTCATAACGCAAAACTCGTAATCTGGCCAATAATTATTTAGGCTTAATAATACCAAAATGAGGTGATCTAATGAATGAAATAATATCAATTTTACATTAGACTGTCCCTTTAACTTTATAGCTATTATGGAAACTACGTTAGAGAAACATATTCTGCCTCAGACTAAACTGTAAGTAAGCTGTGCAATACATTTTAAGAAATAGAAAATACAAAACTTCACTAGCATGCTATGCTTGACCAAAGGCTGTGGGAAATCATTAAAGGAACACAGAAGTCAGTATCTTGCCGAGGTTGTACTATAGCAAAGCAATTTCCAATACAAAAGAATCCATCCAGGTGGATTATTTCGCCACCCCTTTTGCTCTCTCCCCCCTCTCTTTTACTCTCTCTCCCCCCTCTCTTTTGCTCTCTCTCCTTCCTCTCTTTTGCTCTCTCTCTCCCCTCTCTTTTGTTCTCTCCCCTCTCTTTTGCTCTCTCTCCCCTCTCTTTTGCTCTCTCTCCCCCTTTCTTTTGATCTCTCTCTCCCCCCTCTCTTTTGCTCTCTCTCCCCTCTCTTTTGCTCTCTCCCCCCCTTCTCCTTTGATCTCTCCCCCTCTCTTTTGCTCTCTCTCCTCCCTCTCTTTTGCTCTCTTTCTCCCCTCTCTTTTGCTCTCTCTCTCCCCCCTCTCTTTTGCTCTCTCTCCTCTCTTTTGCTCTCTCTCCCCCTTTCTTTTGATCTCTCTATACCCCTCTCTTTTGCTCTCTCTCCCCCTCTCTTTAGCTCTCTCTCCCCCTCTCTTTTGCTCTCTCTCCCCCTTCTCTTTTGATCTCTCCCCCTCTTTTTTGGTCTCTCTCTCTCTCCCTCCCTCTCTTTTGCTCTCTCTCCCCCTCTCATTTGCTCTCTCTCTCCTCTCTCATTTGCTCTCTCTCCCCTCTCATTTGCTCTTCCTTCCCTCTCATTTGCCCTCTCCCTCCCCTCTCTTTAGCTCTCTCTCCCCCTTTCTATAGCTCTCTCCCCCCCCTTTCTTTAGCTCTCCCCCCCCTCTCTTTTGCTCTCTCTCCCCCTCTCTTTTGCTCTCTCTCCTCCTCTCTTTTGCTCTCTCTCCCCCTTCTCTTTTGATCTCCCCCCCTCTCTTTTGCTCTCTCTCCCCCTCTCTTTTGCTCTCTCTCCCCATCTCATTTGCTCTCTCTCTCCCATCTCATTTGCTCTCTCTTTCCGCTCATTAGCTCTCTCTCCCCTCTCATTGGCTCTCTCTCCCCTCTCATTTGCTCTCTCTCCCCTCTCAGTCTTAAAAAAATAAAACCTAATTCCTATGAAAATAAAAGTCCCCCGAAAATAAAAACACCCCCTAATCTAATGCTAAACTACCAATAGCCCTTAAAAGGGCTTTTTGTAGGGCATTGGCCTAAGTTAAACAACTCTTTTGCAGTTACCCTTAACAGTAAAACCCACCACCCACCAAACCCCCCAAAATAAATAAACCTAACACTAAAAAACCTAAACTATCCATTGCCCTGAAAAGGGCATTTGTATAGGCATTGCCCTTAAAGGGCATTCAACTCTTTTGCTGCCAATCCCTAATCTAAATATACATATATATATATATTTAAAAAAAAACAAACCTAAGTCTAAACCTAATCCCTATGAAAATAAAAAAGCCCCCCCCAAAATAAAAACACCCCCTAATCTAAAAATTAAACTGCCAGTAGCCCTTAAAAGGGCTTTTTGCAGGGCATTGCCCCAAGATAAACAGCTCTTTTACAGAAAAAAAGTCTAAGTCCCCCTAACAGTAAATAGGATTTCCCCCTAAATCAGCCAATAGGATTTCAGTAGCTCTCATCCTATTGGCTGATTTGAATTTGAAGAATCAAATCAGCCAATAGGAATTCAAGGGACGTCATCTTTAATCGCGTACCTTGAATTCACTATTCGTGTACGGCGGCGATCGTGCAAAGAGGATCTTCCACGCTCCATGACTCCGCAGCCGCCGGTTTTCAGTTCCAGGGTCGCCAGTCTTCAGTTCCAGGATCGCCGGTCTTAAGTTCCAGGGTTGCCGGTCTTCAGCACCCGGTCGTCGGTCTTCAGCTCCGCTCCGCGCTGGATGTTCCTGGAAGAAGAAAGAAGAGGTCGCCACTTGGAAGAAGACTTTACCGCCTTGAACAGGACCTTCTCCGCCGGACTTCAGGAATGGTGAGTACCAACCTGGGTGTTAGACTTAGGTTTTTTTTATTTTTATTTAGATTAGGGTGGGCATTTTGTAAAAGAGCTAAATGCCCTTTTAAGGGCAATGCCCAACAAATACCCTTTTCAGGGCAATGGGTAGTTTAGTTTTTTTAGTGTTAGGTTTTTTTATTTTGGGGGGTTTGGTGGGTGGGTGGGGGGTTTTACTGTTAGGGGGGACTTTATGTATTTTTAATGTAAAATAGCTGTTTATCTTGGGGCAATGCCCTGCAAAAATCCCTTTTAAGGGCTACTGGTAGTTTATTCTTAGAGTATGGGGTGTTTTTATTTGGGGGGGCTTTTTTATTTTCATAGGGATTAGGTTTAATTTTCTAAACTTTGGTAATTTGTTTTTTTATTTTCTGTAATGTTAGCTTTTTTTTTTGTAACTTTACTATTTTTTAGTTTAGTTAATTTAGGGGTGTTAGGTTAGGGGGCTTAGTAATTGAATTAGTTATTTGCTTTGTGGGTTTTTGCAGTTTAAGGGGTTAATAGGTTAATTAGGTTTATTGTGATGTGGGTTTTTTGCGGTTTAGGGGTTAATAGTGTAAATAGGTTTATTGCGATGTGTGGGTTTTGCCGTTTAGGGGTGTTTTTTTGCGATGTGGGTTTTTTTCGGTTTAGGGGTTAATAGGGTAATTAGGTTTATTGCGATGTGGGGGTTTTGCGGTTTAGGGGTTAATAGGTTAATTATTTTTATTGCAATGTGGGGGTTTTGTGGTTTAGGGGTTAATAGGGTAATTAGGTTTATTGCGATGTGGGAGTTTTGCGGTTTACGGGTTAATAGGGTAATTAGGTTTATTGCGATGTGGGTGGTTGACAGTTAAGGGATTAAGGGGTTAATTACTTTATTATTTTGCCATGTGTGAGTTTGCGGTGTATATGTTAATACTTTGTGTGGGAGTTTTTTTTTTGTTTGTTTTTTTTTGTTATACCTCGTGCGGGCAGTGTTTTTTTTTTGTTGTAATGCGCCGTTTGCCTTTGCTGCATCCCTGGCATTTTCAGAATTCACCTGGATGCAGCTTCACTGCATCCAGGTGAATTCTTTTGGCTGCACGCGCAGCCAACATTCTGTTGGTTGCCTCGTGCTGCCAACATTCTATTGAGGATGCGTGCGCAACTGCCGACGGTGGCAGACATTACAAACACAATTATAGTATAAATTTGTTGGCATTTAGTCCATGTCATTTACACATGTCCAGAAACTGACTTGTAAGTATGTTCCGTGCACAGTGCACAGAGTACACTTACCAATAAGCAACCCTGTTAAGACAAATGTTGGCACCATTTGCTTGCACATGGTGCCAATCTCTATGCGAAAATGGCTAAAGCTAATTTTACTTTTGTTGCAGCTACTTAATGGATGTATGATAGGGCTGAACAGCCGTAGTTATTAATACTGATCTCTAATCACGCTTGCAGCAACAGGGACACACACCAGCATGATTTAACTAATTTAAGTGCTGGAAACAGACATCTCCTGCTGTTCAGGTGCCCCTAGGCAGCTGCTTATTTTTCCTAATCTGAAACCTGGACTTGATTGATCTTCTTAAGCGAAAGTCTGATTTATTTTCCACAGGCAAACTGCCATACTTAATAGTCACAGATCAGCACATTAAAAATAGAGGTTCTTGTTTACTAAAAAACAACATAAAGGCCCATTTAGGCCATCCAGGGCTTGATATATATTGGGAAAACATCCCTATAGTGAGAAAGATGATCAAGGCTGGGGGAGAACAATGGGCAAGCATTATAAAGGGGGCTAGTGTCTTCCCTACCTCCCCTACCGACACCTATGGCACAGGCTGACAATCAGTTACATAAAATCAGCTGACTCAGGCCCATGGCCTGATTATCTAGAAGGCAAACAAGTAAAAGTAAAGGGAAGCATTGTATGCAGACAACCAGAAGAACAAGGGAGCTGTCAACCAGCCAGGAAATGTGGAGCACCTAGTAAATCAGGAAGAGATGGCAGCAAAGTAGTCAATAAAATAGGGGAGAATCCAGCCAATTAGAGGGAAACATGGGAGCAGCCAATCATAAGGGTGAGAAAGTATCTGACAGGCAATCATAGGAAAAAGAATGCATCCATCTAAAAAGGACAAACAACTCTGATGTGCCTTGCTGCCATTATTATTATTTATTCCATAGTGCTGGGTACAGAGATAGGGGTATATACTGACAAACATTTGGGATAAGATACAAAAACTAAACAAGTCTAGTACAGGTTGATGAGGACCCTACTCTGAGGAGCTTACAGTCTACAGGTTGAGGGTGCAGAGACATAAGGTTTGGGGAAACTTGTCACATGGATTGTAGTTGCAGCAGTGAGTCAAGGTAGTTCAAGATTTATTTTGGGTAGGATGAAAAGAGAGATGATAATCTTCTCTTAATAGGTGGATTTTCAAGAAACTTTACTTAATACAAAATACATTTTACTTTTGTGTTACTTAATGCCATCTAGTGGCCATCATTAACATCTCTTGTTGCATTATCATACTTTTTCAACAAAGGACATAAAGAGAACAAAAACTTTTTTCATCATTGTTAATTATACATCAGGTTAATATACTCAGTATAGAAAAGGAATAAATATAAACTTATTATCTTTATTCATTGTATTGCAATGTATCTTTTTCATAAACTCTTTCTTTCTTAACTCTCTTTAGACATTGCTAATTCAAATATCTTTTGACAAAAGGCCAATCTTCATTATTTCCCTTCCAATTAGATCATATTAAATGATCATCTTATAAAGAAAATAATTCTTGGAGTTGATAAACAATTCTCAAACACGTCCTTCAACAAAGGATATAAAAATAAAAAGGTCAACCCAAAAAGAATTCTCTCCTTTATAAAAATTCAAGTTTCCAAAATCCTCCACATAATCAGCATTAAATTAGGGAAAATATTGACTAAATGAATTAAAATTCAAAAATATGAAAAAAAACTTTCAACAAAAGATACCCAAAGAACAGAGTAAATACAACCATCCGTATCCCTGAAGTTTTAAACCCAAGGCATTTTATGAAAAAACTTGTCAGTAAAACTGCTATCAAGAACCTAATCATCCATACTTACTGACACACACTCCAATCCATTTCCCTATTCATTCCATTGGGTGTCATAGTCCCCAGTTCATGAATCCAGTACAATTCTCTATACTTTAACAGCTTAACCCTATTACCACCCCTCCTAGGAAGATCTATATGTTCCAATATCTGGAATCTCAGCTGATTGATCTGATGCCCAGCAGTAATGAAGTGGTGAGATACAGGGGCATCCAATTAACCTTTTCTAATATTACTTTTGTGTTGGTTAATGTGCTCCCGTACCTTCTTGGTGGTCTCGCCAACATACCCCAGACCACATGGGCATTTAATCAGATACACCACAAACTTAGAGTTACAAGTATAGTAATCTCTAAGTTTATACTTCTTACCCGACGAGGGGTGTGTAAAAAAGGGGCCCCTAATGATACTATTGCAATTTTGACAATTAAGGCATGGGAAACATCCCAAGTTTTTATGCCCAATGTGCCCCTGGGTAATCCTACTCCTTGGGCCCACATCAGCTTTGACCAATGTATCTTTAAGGTTCTTACCCCTTTTGAAGGCAGCCATAGGGGGACTAGAGAATTCTTCAACATTGGGATTAGAAATTTGTAAAATGTGCCAATGTTTTTTTAGTACTTTTTGTATTTGGTTACTCCAAGGCGAATAATCATTAACAAAGATCATTCTTTTATCTTTCTTATTTCTCATCCTGTCCTTAAGTAATTCTGTCCTAGGGATCTGCAATACATCTTCAATCCCCTGTTCAATTAGGTTACTTGGGTATCCCCTCTGTTTAAAATGTTCACCCATTTCCAATAATCTCTCTTTTACCAGATTTTCATCTGAGACAATTCGTCTTACTCGCATAAATTGGCTTTTGGGTAAACTTTTTAACAGTGCCGGGGAATGCGCACTCTTATAGTGCAATAGATTGTTATAGTCGGTCTGTTTTTTAAAAAGATCAACAGCTAACAGCCCATCTTGTTTATACACTGAGGTATCAAGGAAATCAATCCTTTCCTCACTTATGGTCAGTTTGAACTTTATATGCTGTGTAGCACTATTGAGATCTTTAACAAACTGTTCCAGGGTTCCAATGTCACCCAACCAAATGCCAAAAATATCATCTATATAGCGCCACCAGGTGGCGCAATATAGATGAAAAAAATGATGGTTATCAACAAAATACTCTTCAAATGTGTTCATATAAATATTTGCATAGGTTGGGGCGACATTGGAACCCATGGCCGTACCCTGTAATTGCAGATAAAAATTATCTTGAAAAAGAAAGAAATTACATCTCAATACAATATTCAAAAGATCAAGAATAAAGTTTCGCTGGTCATTATTGATGGTTATATCCTGATCCAAACACCTATTCACTGCCCCTACACCTGCCTCATGTGTGATTGAGGTGTAAAGGCTAGTTACATCAAGACTATAAAGTATACCTTTGTTGTTCTCAAGTACTATATTCTGTAGTTTGTTGATAAAATCTCCTGTATCCCTGATATAGGAGGTGGAATATGTGTAGGGTCTAAGGACTCTGTCCAAATATATGGAGGCTTTAGATAGTGTGGAGCCCACCCCTGCCACTATGGGGCGGCCAGGGGGTTCTTTCAAATTTTTATGAACCTTTGGGAGCGTATATAGGACAGGTATAATGTCCTCTGTATCCAAAATAAATTTTGTTGTCTTGTTGTCAATCACTCCAATCTTCTGAACTCTCAACACACACGCTTCCAGCTCTTTCTTTACTTTGAAGATTGGATTCATTGACAACAATTGATACACTTCACCATCTGCCAATTGTCCCAATATTTCTTGTATATAGTAATCCCTCTCAAGGACCACTAACGCACCACCCTTATCAGCCTCCTTAAAAATATAGCCTGTATTCTCTTTAAGACTCCTAACATTGTTCCAATCCTCTCTATTAAAGTTAACATTTGAATGAGCAAATTTAGAGTGACCTTTTTCTACATTCCTGCAGAGTTTTTTTATATCATTCTCAACCAATTGTATGTGTGTACTCACACCTGGGTTCACTGTTTGCGGTGTAAAATTACTTTTATTGTATAAACCCAGTGATTTAAGCCCAAGTTTGTTATATACATTATCCTTATTGACAGAGAAATTTACATTACCAACATTCCCCTCTGCAAAATGACACTTTAATTTCAGGGATCTAAAAAAACGATGTAAGTCTTTTTGCAATGTAAAGGTATCAAGTCTCTGCTGTGTTGGACAAAATGAAAGTCCTTTAGATAATGTCTCATGTTCCCCTTGTCTCAGAGGGTGGGTACTCAGATTGAGCACTACTGACCGTGTTTGCTGCGTGTCATTACCCGGTGTGTGCTCCTGCCTCCACCCCTCTGGCCCCTCTGACCTCTCCGGCGGTTCCCGATGCCTCCACCGCCTCTGATATCTCCTGCCGCCCCGTCTGCATTGCTTCCTCTTTCCGGATCGGAGTCCCCCGACCCTGAATCAGAAGTTTGGCTCCCTGAGCCTGCATATTCATTCCTGGCCTCACGACGTCTGTAACCGGAACTAGCTCCACGGGCACTTCCAGGACCACTTCCGGTCCGTCCTCCAAAGCCCCGGTACACAGTTCCGGACTGATAATCCCTTTCATCTCGGTTCCACTTGTTACGTTTTCTCTCCTGGATCTCTTCCATCAGCTTGAGGACCTCTTTATCAATCGCCTCTATGTATTGCAGTAGGGCATCTGGAGAAAGGTTAGTTTGGAGCTGTTAAAGTATAGAGAATTGTACTGGATTCATGAACTGGGGACTATGACACCCAATGGAATGAATAGGGAAATGGATTGGAGTGTGTGTCAGTAAGTATGGATGATTAGGTTCTTGATAGCAGTTTTACTGACAAGTTTTTTCATAAAATGCCTTGGGTTTAAAACTTCAGGGATACGGATGGTTGTATTTACTCTGTTCTTTGGGTATCTTTTGTTGAAAGTTTTTCTTCTTCATATTTTTGAATTTTAATTCATTTAGTCAATATTTTCCCTAATTTAATGCTGATTATGTGGAGGGTTTTGGAAACTTGAATTTTTATAAAGGAGAGAATTCTTTTTGGGTTGACCTTTTTGTTTTATATCCTTTGTTGAAGGACGTGTTTGAGAATTGTTTATCAACTCCAAGAATTATTCTCTTTTTAAGATGATCATTTAATATGATCTAATTGGAAGGGAAATAATGAAGATTGGCCTTTTGTCAAAAGATATTTGAATTAGCAATGTCTAAAGAGAGTTAAGAAAAAGCAAAAATCTCTTTTTTATGTTTTTTTATGAAAAAGATACATTGCAATACAATGAATAAAGATAATAAGTTTATATTTATTCCTTTTCTATACTGAGTATATTAACCTGATGTATAATTAACAATGATGAAAAAAGTTTTTGTTCTCTTTATGTCCTTTGTTGAAAAAGTATGATAATGCAACCTGAGATGTTAATGATGGCCACTAGATGGCATTAAAGGGACAGTTTACTCAAAAATTTTCTCCCCTTTAATTTGTTCCCAATGATCCACTTTACCTGCTGGAGTGTTTTAAATTGTTTACAAGTAGCTCCTTTACCCTTATATTGGCATTTGAAATTGTTAATTTAGCATGTGGTATCCCCACCTATTCTTAAAGTTTGTGGCCGCGCGTACCAGCTATAGATAAGCTTTGTAAACACAGCCAGCAGAAGAAATTACACTCCCAGTGTGATAAAGCAGAGATAAGGTAATAAAATGTTGATTTTCCATTGTTCTCTCAAAGTATTGGTGATTGTTTTAAGGACAGATATAAGATAAAGAAGCAGGTATATGTGCACAATGTGATACAGTAATGAGGTCTGATTATACCTACAAGCTCAACCTATTTTATTAGGCTGTGGCTTCAAAACACAAAACCAGAGCTTTAATATACACAAATAAGCCTTAAAAAGCTAATTTTCATACATTTTTTACTCTGCAGTTGGTAAAAAAAGCAATTGTAAACACATTAAGGGAAAACTATTTTACAGTATACTGTCCCTTTAAGTAACACAACAGTAAAATGTATTTTGTATTAAGTGAACACAGGTGAAAATAGGTGTAGTGGGTGGTGCTACAGCCTTTATAAGGTTTGTTTTTAGAGTTGAATGTTAGACATGAATAAGGACATGGGTCCGAAACGTTGTCTGTTTTAAAGTGGCTAAATAAAAACATGATGTTTTAATACAATTGGTGGTGCAGCTACACTATTATTTTTGGACTGTTTTCTTGGGACCTTGGTGCAGGTCCAATAGTTGGCACACCTGCAAACAAGTTTTGCTACACCCTTGGTGCTTGGGCAATTTCTGACTTTTCTACAAGAAACTATACAAGGTTGGAGAGAGTCTTATGGAGTGGAGTGGTGAGTTCTATTGGACATAAGCAATGCGTGAGAAGGCTTGGAGGCGAGAGAGGGACATAGAGATAAAAGGAGTGGAGAGGCGTAGTTCAGAGGTTGAGTCAGAGGATGGATCGGGGAAAATTTAGAGATGAGAGAGAAAATAAACGGCTAGATTACGAGTCTTGCGTTAGCCTTAAAAAGCAGCGTTGAGGGGTCCCAACGCTGCTTTTTAACGCCCACTAGTATTACGAGTCAGGCAGGAGAGGGTCTACCGCTCACTTTTTTGCCGCGATTTTAGCATACCGCAAATCCCCTTACGTCAATTGCGTATCCTATCTTTTTAATGGGGTTTTCCTAATGCCAGTATTACGATCGCCTTAAAAAGTGAGCGGTAGACCCTCTCCTGTCCAGACTCCTACCGCATTTAAAAGTCAGTAGTTAAGAGTTTTATGGGCTAATGCATAAAGCTCTTAACTAAAGTGCTACAAAGTACACTAACACCCATAAACTACCTATTAACCCCTAAACCAAGGCCCCCCACATCGCAAACACTATAATAAAATTATTTAACCCCTAATCTGCCGACTGGACATCGCCGCCACTTTAATAAATGTATTAACCCCTAAACCACCGCACTCCCGCCTCACAAACACTAGTTGCATTTTATTAACCCCTAATCTGCCGTCCCTAACATCGCCGACACCTACCTACATTTATTAAAACCTAATCTGCCGCCCCCAACGTCGCCGCTACTATATTAAATTTATTAACCCCTAAATCTAACCCTAACCCCCCCTAACTTAAATATAATTTAAATAAAACGAAATTAAATTACTACAATTAAATAAATTAATCCTATTTAAAACTAAATACTTACCTATAAAATAAACCCTAAGCTACAGTGGGGCAAAAAAGTATTTAGTCAGCCACCAATTGTGCAAGTTCTCCCACTTAAGAAGATAAGAAAGGCCTGTAATTTACATCATAGGTATACCTCAACTATGAGAGACAAAATGTGGAAACAAATCCAGACAATCACATTGTCTGATATGAAAAGAATTTATTTGCATATTATGGTGGAAAATAAGTATTTGGTCACCTACAAACAAGCAAGATTTCTGGCTCTCACAGACCTGTATCTTCTTCTTTAAGAGGCTCCTCTGTCCTCCACTCATTACCTGTATTAATGGCACCTTTTTGAACTTGTTATAAGTATAAAAGACACCTGTCCACAACCTCAAACAGTCACACTCCAAACTCCACTATGGTGAAGGCTGTCGAAGGACACCAGAAACAAAATTGTAGACCTGCACCAGGCTGGGAAGACTGAATCTGCAATAGGCAAGCAGCTTGGTGTGAAGAAATCAACTGTGGGAGCAATAATTAGAAAATGGAAGCAGGGCCGGTGCTACGATTTTTGGCCACACAGGCGAGGATAAATTTTGCGCCCCCACCCCCCAATTACATACCATTGCTGCTTTTTACAAAATGTTACAAAGATGTATTAAAAAAAGAAAATATAATTTCCCATTACCCCATAAGATTATTTATATATATATATATATATATATATATATATATATATATATATATATATATATATATATATATATATATACATACATACATACTATATCATGCTGGTATTGATATTTAAAGCTAGGGTAAGGCTTAGCATTAAAGCATAGTGTAAAGGTTAGTATTAGCATCAGGGTTAGTCTTTGTGGCTGCAATATGACTTCTTCACTGCTAAACTATTGACAAAAAAAACTCTGCTAAGGCCGCCAACCCGGTACTCACACTTGTCGGGATCAGACTGATATGTTTGTGTGTATATGTGTGTGTATATGTGTGTGTGTATATGTGTGTGTATGTGTATGTGTGTGTGTGTATATGTATGTGTGTGTGTATATATGTGTGTGTGTGTGTGTATGTATGTTTGTGTATATGTGTGTGTGTTGTAACCTTTTATCTCCTCCTGATACTCTGCCTTGGTTGTGTTCCAGTCTGGACCGTAACCATTATGTGTATTATGTATATCCCTTTTTTTTTATCTCACCAAGCACTCATATAAGTATATCTGTATACTGATAACCATCACATACTGTATATGTGTAGCACTAGTCAGGCAGAGAGAGACTCTGCCCAGTGTTACAGGTTTCAAAGGAAGGGACAATACAAATGCTTCTATACTTGCATGCAATCACACAACTGATGATCTAAAGCTGGATCTCCCTGTCTTGTCTGAACTTCCATGGCATCACAGTCACTGCCACCCATCCATTATTTTTCCTAATTCCTACTGTAATAACCTGGCTGCTGCTCTCTCTCTAGACGAGTCCTCACTCACTCTCAAGTCGACTTCAGTCACTCTCTTCTGCCGACTGGCCGCACTGCCTGGTCGTCATGGATCTGATTATCTGCGCGGGCTCACATCTCCTCACGTGGCTCAGAGATGGTGGCTGCCTGTGTCACGACGTGGAGATGTTCCCTCTCACTCAGAGTGAGTGACGTGACGTGACGTAGGCAGTCAGTCAGACTAGAGTCAGCCACTCACTGGCAGGCTGTGTGCTGCGCAAGGCAAGTGAGCTCCACCTCCCTCGTCATCACCACCAGGCAGTCCTTCACTGAGCTCCTCTGACCGTCTGTCGCGGACGGTGTGTGTGTGAAGTGATGTCTTGTGATCCCATCATCAATATGTCTATGTCAACAACAGTCATCAATCACATAGGGCTATAAATGCAGCGGGGTGGGCGGAGGGGGGGGTTCAGCACACAGAAGAGATTAAATGAAGAGATCAAATTTAAAAAAAAATAAAAATATTTTTTTTTTTTATCATAGCACAACAGTTGGAAATTCAGCACTGCTCAGTCAGCGCCCCCCTGCTGGTGCGAACTAAGGCAGCAGCCTATACTGCCTAATACAAAATGCCGGCCCGGAATGGAAGACATACAAGACCACTGATAATCTTCCTCGATCTGGGGCTACACGCAAGATCTCACCCCGTGGGGTCAAAATGATCACAAGAGCAAAACATCCCAGAACCACACGGGGGGACCTAGTGAATGACCTGCAGAGAGCTGGGACCAACGTAGCAAAGGCTACCATCAGTAACACACTACGCCGCCAGGGACTCAGATCCTGCAGTGCCAGACGTGTCCCTCTGCTTAAAAGGACAGTCAACACCAGAATTTTTGTTGTTTTAAAAGATAGACAATCCCTTTTTTACCCATTCCCAAGTTTTGCATAACCAACACAGTTATAATAATACACTTTTTACCTCTGTGATTAACTTGTATCTAAGCCTCTTCTGACAGCCCCCTGATCACATGACTTTATTTATTATCTTTTGACTTTCATTTTAGCCAATTAGTGCAGTGTCTGCCACAATCCACGGGAGTGCTCACAATGTTATCTATAGGGATTACCTGGACTAGCTCTCCCCTGCTGTGAAAAGCAAATACAAAAGCATGTGATTAGAGGCGGCCTTCAAGGGCTTAGAAATTATCATATGAGCCTTCCTAGGTCTAGCTTTCAACTAAGAATAACAAAAGAACAAAGCAAAATTGGTGATAAAAGTAAATTGGAAAGTTGTTTAAAATTGCATGCCCTATTTGAAACATGAAATTTTTTTTGGGACTTGACTGTCCTTTTAAGCCAGTACATGTCCGGGCCCATCTGAAGTATGCTAGAGAGCATTTGGATGATCCAGAAGCGGATTGGGAGAATGTCATATGGTCAGATGAAACCAAAGTAGAACTGTTTGGTAGAAACACAACTTGTCGTGTTTGGAGGAGAGAGAATGCTGAGTTGCAACCAAAGAACACCATACCTACTTTGAAGCATGGGGGTGGCAACATCATGCTTTGGGGCTATTTCTCTGCAAAGGGAACAGGACGACTGATCCGTGTACATGAAAGAATGAATGGGGCCATGTATCGTGAGATTTTGAGTGCAAACCTCCTTCCATCAACAAGGGCATTGAAGAAGAATCATGGCTGGGTCTTTCAGCATGACAATGATCCCAAACACACCGCCCAGGCAATGAAGGAGTGGCTTCGTAAGAAGCATTTCAAGGTCCTGGAGTGGCCTAGCCAGTCTCCAGATCTAAACCCCATAGAAAACCTTTGGAGGGAGTTGAAAGTCCGTGTAGCCCAGCGACAGCCCCAAAACATCACTGCTCTAGAGGAGATCTGCATGCAGGAATGGGCCAACATGCCAGCAACAGTGTGTGACAACCTTGTGAAGACTTACAGAAAATGTGTGACCTGTCATTGCCAACAAAGGATATATAACAAAGTATTGAGATGAACTTTTGATACTGACCAAATACTTATTTTCCACCATAATTTGCAAATAAATTCTTTCCAAATCAGACAATGTGATTGTCTGGAATTGTTTCCACATTTTGTCTCTCATAGTTGAGGTATACCTATGATGAAAATTACAGGCCTCTCTCATTTTCTTAAGTGGGAGAATTTGCACAATTGGTGGCTGACTAAATACTTTTTTGCCCCACTGTACAGATATTAACACATAAATATATATGTATATTAATATACATAATAATTTTCACTTTGCTGCTCATCGCTGTGCTAGGTTCAAACCCAATTTTTCTTCTTCAATGATTAAGATAGAGCATGCAATTTTAAGCAACTTTCTAATTTACTCCTATTATCAATTTTTCTTATTTCTCTTGCTATCTTTCTTTTAAAAGCAGGAATGTAAAGCTGCCCATTTTTGGTACAGAACCTGGGTTATGCTTGCTTAGTGGTGGCTAAATGTAGCCATCAATAAGCAAATGCTATCCATCGTGCTGAACCTAAAATGGACTGGTTTCTAAGCGTTACATTTCTGCTTTTTAAATATGGAAAGCAAGAAAACAAAGACAAATTTATAATAAAAAGTTACTTAAAATGGCATGCTCCATCTGAATCATGAAAGAAAAAAAAATTGGGTTTAGTATCCCTCTAGGTAGAAACATATATACTTTTCCTGTCTCCTTCTCCTGAGTCCATATTAGTAAATGATGATTAATTAGTTACAGTCTTTTTATTCTCTCTTTTTTTCTTTTTTCCCTCTCATCATGGTTATATTTATGGATTTATGGATATATTTTTTTTCTTGTATTGTATTTTGCATTACGAAATATATTATTTTAGTGATTCTTATTTTTTCTTTCAAATGTTATTTGCATGGAATATTTCTATTGATGCTGAATTGATACAAATTTTCCTTAAAGCATATCAAAAATTGTCAGTCAACATGCATTTTATTTATAAGATACCAAATGCTTTCCATAATTTTTGTAGATTATGAACAGGACCATGCTCAGCTTTTGAAAACATTTTGCCAGTGCTTGTTATACACTAGTAAACTTTTCCCTTCATAATAAATTGCTTGAAGACAGATGTTGGTATGTTAAACAGACAAGGAGTCATTTTCCAGTAATTATCTTCTCAAAAGTTAGGTATGACATGCAATTAATTATGCATTTATATCTATGTATTATGGGAAATGCATTAAAATTAGTAGCTTGGATTTAATTCCACCTGTTATACAACTGGAGTGAATATAAATGAGTACTTGAGCTGTAGATGAAGATCTTAAAGTGAAGGTAAAGTTAAGAGATTGAGAATACACCAAAGCATTTATCAATAGCAGTAAAATGCAGTCGGTAACTTATTTTTTATGTTCTGGCTACAGTTTTTATAATATCTCTATTTGAAATTTAGTACATTTTACTTGCTGACCCCCCCCCCCCAGCAGCTACTTCCGTGTTCTCCTGGTTTCTCTACTTGAGCGGTCCCACATACTCTCTACGTCGCTTGAAAGCGTGTTCACGATGATAATTTAAACTGCGCATGCGCCAATTGCCTTTGATACAAAGTATTCTATGAACTAAAATATTAATTGAGTACTATACTGCCCTAGACATCAGCTGCAGAATTTCACGTCTCATGAACGAGCATGGAGAAGAAAGTAGGATAATAAGGGTTTAACGCATGCGCTTAGGACTTGCGTGACGTTGCAATTAATAAGCTGAACCCCCCGGGGGGGAAAAAGAGCATTGGTGGATCAAATATCACTAGACTGTCAATCAATTTGACAAAATGGCGGAGGAAAGAATATTATCGTTGGCTGTTTAAACGGTAAGAAACAGCATTATATAATACGATCTGTAAAACATGATGAATTAAACTAGGCCTATTTTTAAATAAACTAGAATATGGCGTTAACAAGTGTTGTGAACTTTACCTTCACTTTAATCAAACAAGGAAATAGCTTGGAGGTTAGTTTGAGCATCTCTAGAATGTGAGCAATATTCAGAATATAAATACATGTGTAGTAACTAATATCATTGTGCTGGAATATATCAGTTCCACTGTTGGACACTGAAAAATCATTTTCAATGTCCAAGAGTGGAACTGATATATTCCAGCACAAAATATCAGGTTTGCACCCCTGCCAAAGCCTAGATTGTATTGTATTGTAGTTGGAGTTAATTCAACATTGTTAATTTAACATTGGTAATAAATTTGTTGATGATAGGATCTTAGTAACACTAGTCTGTGTTTTTAATTTTTGTCAAATTGGTATTATCTTACATAAAGTTTTTTTTTTGTTTTTTTTTAAAGTAAGCATTTTTTAAAGTAAGCATTAAAGTGTACTTTGCACAGACCAACAAACACTAATGGGTCTACGTCAATCTATGTAAAGCATGATGTTTCCAGTTAATTAAATTATAGTTATTACTTATTATTATTATTGGGGACAGCAGGTGCCAGCAGGTTATGCAGCGCTATAGAAAGTTCAAAATATTGTATTAAAAACAGCAAACAACTTACTTGTTTCCTTGTTAAATAAGGACTTAGAAATTATCAGTGTAGCCAATGTCTACAACTAGATAAGCAAGCAGACTTTGCAGAACTTTGGTTCCATAGTTTTGCAGCAAAAGTCCTCAACTGAACATGGGCAGTAAACTGATTGCAGCTAGATTAGATGTTTACAAGCAAGGAAAAACTGCTACTTTGCCTTCCTGTAGAGACCCCAGCCCTCTTGTGGGGCTGTGGCAGGAAGTAATAAACATTGCACCAATGAAGTATAGAAATTAATATTAAAGTCATTTTAAAATGATGAATAATTCATATTGTACATATTGTAATTATTCCAATTAAGTATAAACCACTCCTTAATGCTTTTTATTACAACAATAACAAATAGGGTTGCATATCCCTTTAACAAAGTTATACAAAAGGAGAGGAATGACCTGCCCTTAAGCACAATCAATAGTAGGTTTACTTTCAGGCAAAGTTTCCTAGAGGTAGAGTGTCTCTCAAGCTTACAATTTAAAGGAGAGGGAATGGACACAAAGGAAATAAGTCTGACATGAGTCAGGGTGGTCTGAAAATGACATAGAGAAAGACTATTGAAAAAAATATGTTTGGAAAAGAGTGAGCAAATTAAGTTTAGAAAAAGTGTAGCAGGATGTGGAAGGGTAACTATATACAGACTGTGAATGTGAAGTTGTTTCTCGAGCCTGCTGAAGAATCATTTTATTATAATTATTGCTCCTCTTTAGTGCTGAGTTCACTCTAGGTGGTGCCTGCGGCTTGGTTTACGCAGCACTTTTACACCAAGTTGTGTATTGTTGTGTGTTTCAGAACATGTCAACTTGAATGTGACACTCAGCTGTCAGCCTTTAAGCTTTTTGATGTTTTTTCTCCTCTGTCAGCTTTCATTATTTGACCTAGTTAACTTTTTACTTCATATCTGTGCTGCATTCCCCTGACCTGTCATTTATTACCCTTCTACAAAACTAAGCCACCTGCCCTGACCTGTTCCTTGTATGCTGTTGCTGAGTTTGCTAGCTTATGTTTTACTGCATTTCCCACTTGCTACTGGATTCTAGTCTCTATTTAAGAGCATATTAAACCTTACTTGGTTTTAAACCCATCTTTACTTCAGTTAGAATGGTTGTGCTGAAGTTGAGTGCCAACATCTTGATATTCAGCATTGCCTCAATAACAAGATACTAAATTTATGGACTATTGAATAGTAGAGATGGCCACAAAAAAATAATAAATCAATATATATATATATATATCGCCTCTGATGAAGAAGGAAATACTGTTAAAATCCTTTGAAACACGTCAGGTGTTGGTGTACCATTGGTACACTTTGTTTCTTATTGAATACTCGATTTGACACTTCACGCTGATTCCAAACGCAGTGGTTGATACCATTATAACCGGCCGGTTCAGCTTCATGTACATCTCTCAAGCTGCAAGCTATCACTTTTACTCTGCATACACTATTGTTACCTCATACCATTGAGGTCACACATTGTAAGTGTTTTTATTCTTGTTCGCTGCAATTCATTTTTATTAAATAGAATTACACTATTTTTTGCGTTTCTCTTCTTTCTTTTATTTCTGCACCGGAGCCCCACGAAGAGATACAAAGGGATTTGACAGCAGTTATGAATCAGCGGTCACAAAGACCGCTGCTCCATAACCTGTCCACCTGCTCTGAGCAGGCGGACAGACATTGCCGGAAACCAACCCGATCGAGTACGATTGGGTTGATTGACACCCCCCTGCTAGCGGCCCATTGGCCGCGAGTCTGCAGGGGGCGGCGTTGCATCAGCAGCTTTTGTGAGCTGCTGGTGCAATGCTGAATATGGAGAGCGTATTGTTCTCCGCATTCAGCGAGGTCTGGCGGACCTGATCTGCACTGTTGGATCAGGTCTGCCAGACCTTGTTAAATAGAGGCCACATATACTAGTCTGTGATTGGCTGATGTCTGTCACATGATACAGGGGGCTGGAGAATGGGAGAAATAGTAAATTTGTCAGAAAATTAAGAAGTTTAGGTTGGTGTGTTCCTGTAAATTAGGTAGTCCCTGGTGAAGTAATGCAGATCGATTTTACTATTTAGCATCAATAATCATTTGACAGATTTCTTTGTAGTTTTTACTGTTTTGTGTACAAATATCCTTTAAAATGGCCAAATCTTTCCTAAATGGGATCGAACAAAAGACCTGATTTAGAACATGTGTTCTACATTGCTCTGATTAAAAGAAAAACTTTGTTTTGACAATTATTATACGGTATCTGGTATTAAAACCAAGCAAGTGTTTGGGTGTTGACTATACCCCAAACCCTAAGACAACTCCCATCAGCTGGGAGAAATCACCATATAGATATACACATCTGCAGATGTAGGTTGTCTATCACCTCAAAAATCTGATGCCTACTCAGTTACATCTTCACCCTCTGGCTTAGACAATTGCCTCCCTAACAATTACAATTTTGGGGTTTTGATAACCATTTATTCAACTTATGACACTGGAGACCTGTGTAGAACTCAAAATGTCTTCTCTCGGCTGTATCTTAGCTTCTGTAGAGCAGCAGCTTGAGTAGAGGAACTAGTTACTGTTTCCTTACTATTCAACACATCATGACAATTCAATGTGTCTCTGTATTCATATAACCACCAAGAATATTGTTTGCTCAATGGATATTGATTTTTGTGTTTTATATTCCTAAACACAGTTCCATAATGATACAAAGTTACAGGATACATTTGGTTTAGTTCAGAGTTCTGTGGGTCAACAAAAACTACTATTAAAGAAAACACTAATCACTATTCTTGCATGAATTTAAAAGTATGCAATTGCAAACTTTCAACACCCAGCCAATATACTGCTCTTTTAAAGTAAAGGTTTTTGATGATGCTACTATTTGTTTGTTTTACACAGAATATATAACTCACAAAAAATGACTGAAAATCATCTGAACAGTCTGAACATCTACATGTGTCATTTACTTTGAACAATACAGGTGGCCCTCGTTTTACAACGTTTCAATTGACACCATTTCAGAATAACAACCTTTTTTTCCAGTCATATGTGACTGCTATTGAAAAGCATTGAGAAGCAGTGCATTTATTAAAATAGCCAGTAGTTGGAGCTGTCCGCTTGTGTTGCAGCAAAGCCAAGCAAGCTGAAATGAATCAGTTTAAGCAGACCTGAGCTATCGAGCAGATTTCAAAGGAACAAGATCTTCCTGTCTATAAATCAGTCCAGATTGGAATGCATAGGAAGAACTGTTTGCAGAAAAATGCAAGTGAAGTCTGTGTTGTGTTATTATTTTATTAGGTTTATAATGCTGTTTAGCAAATATTTTTGTTCATTTAACTTAGTTTAATTATACATTCTGTGTTGTGGGATTATTTTATTAGGTTTATAATGCTGTTTAGCATTTAAAGTCTTCATTTCAAAGCTTTAAAAATAATGTATTAGGTGTTACTTATGACAATTTTGAGAGGGGCCTGCAACCTATCTCCCTCACTTCCCATTGACTTACATTATAAACCGGTTTTCAATTTACAACGGTTTCGATTTACAACCATTCCTTCTGGAACCTAACCCCGGCGTAAACTAAGGGCTACCTGTATAGTAAAAGGGGTAATGGAATTAACATTTACATTTGCCAGAAAAAAGTATCTGCTACTCATTTGAAATTCAAGTAAGAGCCCCATTTAAAAAACCGGGTGCGGGCAAGGTTCCCAACGTTGGAACCTACCCTTCTGGCTTTTCGTGCGACCAAACAAGCAAGAGAAGGGTGTAAATCACCCCCAAACAAATGTGTTTGGGGTGATTTATATCCTCTAAATCAGAGACGGCGAAGAGGTTTGACCACTGTTTCTTACATCGAGGAAAGCAGGCTCTGTGCCACAAAGGCTCCAAAGCAGCATAGACAGCTTAGTGCATTAAAGCGACAGGGGACAATTTATCACGGGCCGAATGGCCCCTGATGCCCCTGTTTCCGCGTGAGCCTTCAGGCTCGCCAGAAACAGCAGTTATGAAGCAGCGGTCCTAAGACCGATGCTTCTTAACTGGTCTGCCGCATCTGAGGCTGCAGACATCAATCCGCCCGATCCTTTACGATCGGGCTAATTGACACCCCCTGCAAAAGATAGATAATCCCTTTATTACCCATTCCCCAGTTTTGTATAACCAACACAGTTATATAAATACACGTTTTACCTCTGTGATTTCATTGTATCTAAGCCTCTGCAAACTGCCCCCTTTTTTCGGTTATTTTGACATATTTTAATTTCAGCCAATCAGTGCTGACTCCTAGGTAACTCAACGGGCGTGAGCACAACGTTGTCTATGGCACACATGAACTAATGCCCTCTAGTTGTGAAATAATGTCAAAATGCATTCAGATAAGAAGCAACCTTCAAGGGCCAAGAAATTAGCATATGAGCCTACCTAGGTTTAGCTTTCAACTAAGAATACCAAGAAAACAAAGCAAAATTGATAATAAAAGTAATTTGGAAAGTTGTTTAAAATGACATGCCCTATCGGAATCATGAAAGTTTATTTCTGACTAGACTGTCCATTTAAGTACATTAAGCGCTAAGTGTTATTGCATTGTCTTTTTATTATTACTGTATCTAAAAGTAAGTGTGAAAATGCTGTTTCTGATTTGTTTTGTTTTCAATGTCCAATATTTTCTGAAATAACATAAGTATTAGCAAAAGTAGCACTAATATTTCAGATTTATAAAATTTTTTGCTTACTAAAATGTATCTAAAAAAAACAACAACAATAACAAAACAAACAACTTCTCTCTCAGCATCGAGGAGAAATTCTTACTCCTACAGCTTCTTGGGATGAGCAGTCTGTTGTCTAGATTCCTGTTGGGTCACATAAGGTAATGCAAATTTCTCATTCATATTTTAATGAGTTTGGATTCATAATTACCAGTGATTTTAGATCTGCACATCAAAAGACAGACTCATGTGTTTTCTAAGTGCTGGCTGATAGATAAATAAAACACACACACTAAAGAGGACCTGTCATATGTTGAATCTAATTCTAGATGCAAGGGAAATTAAAGTAAACTGTAATTTTATTAGTAAAAGTTGACCCTGTTATTGTCCACCATTTAATGTTTTCCCAGTGATCCGTTTTACATGCTGGAGTGTATTTAATTTTTTTTTTTTTAAAGATGAATAGCTTTTTTAACATTATTTTGACATTTGGAATAGCTTATTTTTGCCACCACCTATACTGAACATATCAGTACAACAGTACTCAGCTATTATGTAAACAAGAAAGTGCAGGAGAAATCACACTCCAAGCGAAGGGGGAGAGTTACTAAAATGGTAATTTTCAAATGCTCTTTGTGTATACAGATAAGATAAAGAGTGCTATGTATGTATTTATATAGAGACAAGATAATGATGTCTATTCTTCCTGCCATTTAATTTGTTTCTGTTTTCATTTGCCAGAAACAGTTATTTTCTATACAAAAATAAACCGTAAGGAGCAACATCCCATACGTTTAAAACTCTGCGGCTGGTATAATATGTAATTGGAAACATATTTAGGGGAAACCTATTTCAAAGTTTACTGTCCCTTTAAAATGCCTTTTGAATATTTTTATCTCCCCATTTTTCTGTGGCCAATCAGAAAAAGATAAAAATGAGCTACTGCGCCGATTAACCATTATGGGCAGCATATGAGAGGATAAAATTTTTTTTTTTTATTAAAATCCTAAGAAAAGCAGTCAATATAAATACTGTAATTGTAAAGTTTTTTTACTGCACATTATTAAACATTTTGGAACCGATTACAAGTGGAGCAGTGTTTAATGCTCCCACTCGAGTGCTAACTCCGCTAGGTAGCGCTTGTATTATACGTTTAATGTAAATGGTTTTCGCTCGCATGCTAATCCGATGCATGTAGAAAGCTGAACTTAGAATATTGCATGCGCGATAACGTATTCATAAATAGAATGGAGCCAACAAAGTGGAAAAAAACCCCTACATGATTGCATATTCTCAAATGCGCTAACCCTACATGACAATATGAATATTTAACATTCTAGTGTTCTTCACTTAGCAGAATATGTTCTATTTATACATAAATACATATTTCTCCATATATCTGATGTTATTTTGGTACAATATATATTTATACCTATATTTTTATATATATATATATATATATATATATATATATATATATATATATTAAACCCCAATTCCGAAAAACGTTGGGACAGTATGGAAAATGCAAAAAAACAAACAAAAAGAGTCATCTGAAAATTCAATTCACCCTGTACTATATTGAACATACATTATTAACACTTTATTTGATGTTTTACTTTGTGAATTTAATGTATTTTGAAAATATACACTCATTTCAAATCTGATGACTGCAACACGTTCCAAAAAAGTTGGGACAGTGGCAATTTAGGACTAATAGCGATGTGACAAGTTGAAATAAGAAGGTTATGTGAAACAGGTGAGGAAATCGTGTAATCATAGTATATAAGGAGCCTCCAAAAAAGGCCTAGTCCTTCAAGAGCAAGGATGGGTCGAGGTTCGCCAATCTGTCAACAAATGCGTCAGCGAATAATACAACTCATTGAGAACAACATTACCCAAAGATAAATCGGTAGGATTTTGGGCATTTCACCTTCTACATTGCACAATATAATTTAAAGATTCAAGGAATCTGGTCAAATCTTGGTGCGTAAAGGGCAAGGCTGAAAACCACTGCTGAATGTGCGTTATCTCCGATCCCTCAGATGTCACTGTCTCAAAAACCGTCATGAGTATGTAATGGATATCCTGACATGGGCTTGGGAAAACTTTGGTAAACCTTTGTCAGTCAACACCATTCGCCGCTGCAGAAGCCATACATCAACACTGCCCAGAAGCGCCACCTGACTTCGTTGGGTTCGGTGTCATCTGAGATGTACAGCAGCTCAGTGGAATTTTGTTTTGCGGTCCGAAGAGTCAACATTTAAAAAAACAGCTGTTGTGTTCTCCGGCCAAAGAGAAAAGGGACCATCCAAGCAGATATCAGCATCAGGTCCAAAAAGCAGCATCTGTCATGATATGGGGATGTATCAATGCCCATAGCATGGGTAACTTGCACATTTGTGAGGGCAACATTAATGCAGCAAGATATGAAATAGGTAACCAGAGCTCTGAGAACGAAGCAATCATTCTAGCAACTTGTAATATAATCGGTAAACTCGACGCATGCAAGCTAAACCTCTTTTCTCTTGCACGTAACTGTTAAAGCACCACTCATAATCTGTCCCTTTATGAGGAATTTTGAGTGTATTGTCCCTTTAAAATGAACAGTACATAACCAACATATTATTTTCGGCATGAGAACAGCATAGGTTTCATTACATATCTTTCTAGAAATTTCAAATAGCAACTCATGTTGGTATAAGAATAATGTTGCTAATAAAATGAGAAAAAAACTAAAGAAAATTATACGACTGGCACTGAGATGATTGTAAAAGTTGTAGAACAAACTGGACAAAAAATATATGCAGAAGGTGCAACCTCTCAGTTCTCACATATAGGGAAAAAGCAGAAAAAAAGTAAGAGGTTAATGCACCACTCTACTACCGTAAAATGTAACTTTTGATATTAATCAGATAAAAAATAAACACAAAAAACTGACACACAAGCCCTCCATAGCGATTGTAAACAGACAAACTTACTATGTATCACCCCCCACCCTATTCTTGTTGAGTTTTGGTTAGCCCAGGTAATTTATGCAGAGCTTTAAATTTCTAATGTAAAGGGACATTAAACCATTTGAGATTTAAATATTAAATATTTAATTATATTTCTTAAAAAAAAATGTAATATACATTAATTTTTTTTTTTTTTTTTCCTTTCCGGTTAAAACTGGAAGTGCAGGCTCCAGAGTTAACACTGCTATATTCTGCACACTCATTGGTTGCACACTCTAGTGACACGTTTATAACTGTCCCTAATTGGCTTTAGCACAGAAGGAACCTAGGTTACAACATTAAGTACAATAGTACAATTTGCATAATCGTAATCAACAAATGAATAACAGTAAGATAATGTAATATCACTTACTCTGAATTTCAAATGAGGATTAAATTGTTTCCTGGCACATTTCAAAATTTCTTCTGTTTCCCTGCCCCCTGTATGTTGTGACAGCTAGCAGCCAATCACAGACTCATATATGTATATTGTGTAAATTCTTCACATGCTCAGTAGGATCTGGTGCATTAGAACGTGCATATAAAAAGAATGTGCCTAATTTAAAGTGACATTAAGCCCACATTTTTTTCTTTCATTATTTTGAAAGAGTAATAAATTTTAAACAAATTTTTATCAAAAGAATGAAGCAAATTAGATAATTTAAGTCAATTGGAATGTTGTTTAAAAGTGTATTCTCTACCTGACTTATGAAAGAAAAACATTGGGTTTAGTGTTCCTTTAATAATGGAATTAAGTTTTAAAAGTTTTTTTTTTTAAATTTCATGCTAATGTCCATTTAATTGACACTAAAACATTAAACTTATGTTTTCAATATTTAAATAACTAATATATATATATATATTTTTAAATAAATCTGCATACTATTCTCAGGATAATCTTTTCTACATCATTTTCTTTAGCATTTATTTAGTGTTTGGTGTCTCTTTAAATGTATATTTTACATCAAAGCTAAAACATAAATAAAAATTCTTACAGAAGGAAAATGATGATAACAGTAGGACATTTGCAAGGGTAGTGGGTACATTTGCTTTAAAGTTGTGTGTTATTTTTGGTAGGTGTTAGAATGCTACTATAGGCTTTTAAGCAGACTTTGAAGGTTATCAAAGCGAATGCGTTGTGGATATTCTCAGGCTGAACATTTCACTGGTGATTGGCAGTAGCTGAAAAAGATTAGTACGCACAATAGTACTCTAGCAGTTTATGTGGGAGGAGGCAGTTTGAGCTAAAATATATGGCGTGGACAAGGATATTTCAAGACACAAAAACACAAATGTATGTAGGAGCAGATGAATAATCTCCAGGGAGTGGAGGAGAATTTAATGAGAAACTAATAGAGATATTTTGGAGTGGAAGAGGAGTGAGGGCTTTATTAGAGATGCAAATTACTGCATCATGCTCAGGATGGGTTACAGGGGGGGGGTAGCATAGAGGAAGACCAGTTATAGTCGATAAGGGAGAGATTATAGCCATATGCTTTTATATATATATATATATATATATATATATATATATATATATATATATATACAGTAAGAAATATCAACTAGAGGTTCTTGAGAAGACAACAGCTGGATAGAAAAAAGAAGTTTCTTGAACTGAGAGAGTGCAGAGAGTGGAAGGTCATAGCAGACATGGAGATTTTCTTTTTAATAATTATCATCTCTCTCTTATCTTTCTCATCTCCCTCCCCTCTTCAGTCTCTCTTTTCACCCTCTCCCTTCTCTCTCAGGCCATATCTCTCTTTACACTCTTTATTTCCCCTTTCTCATATCTCTTCACTCTTTTTTTTTCTCTCCATTTTCTCTTAAATTCTATGTTCTCCACTTTCACGTTTCCTCTGCAAACTCTCTCTCGGCCACATTTACCCTCTCAGAGGTAACAGTCTAAGCACTAAAGGGGTCCCTACAGCCCTAGAGGAATATCATATCCTTACACTTTCATGACTATATAATATCCCTTTAGATAACAGTTAAACCCAAAAAGTGCTGCAATAGATATGTTCATTCTGCAAATACAATGTGCCAACTTTGCTACTTATAACATGCCACCAGACTTCAAACTCAACATTCACTAACTAACGTTCCCTCGTCACCGTTCAATTTCCACTCACCAATGGCTAGTGGAAATTTAGAGCCCTGATATATATATATATATTGTATATTTACACAATTGTAGTTTTTTGTTTTATTTATTTCATTTAAGAAAGTGGGGTATGTAACACAATTTTTTATTTTTTTATTTAATGTTAATGACCTGAATAAACCTATGCTTTTGTTGGGTCTCAAAAGGTATGTTTTTTTCCACCAATAGAACTGCAGGAGTTTTACTTACCAGCTAGTGAGTGTTAGCAATAAGTATCTTTAGGCCATGACCATTTGTAGGAAGTACACAAGTCACATATCTCTATTTACTCCACAACTGTATGCATAAATACATAAACAAACAAACCAGCAGGTGCTGTTTCATATAGATGATAGAAATGCAAATGCAGAGTTGCTTTAATATTATGCTTTACAACTGATGCGTGGAGAATGCAAGAGTGTGTGAGATGGACAGCCACGTGCACTTGACATATGTATGCTCAGTGGGTCGTATGTACTGTAAGATTTATGAGAAAACACATACTGAATGTATACATTTAAAAATTCATCTATTAAATTGTGAAACTTGTTACTGTGCATTTTATATTGACTTTTATATCCCTTTAATAACATGCCTGACTGGGGAACTGAATCAGGATGTTGCACCACTACCCCGACCTAACTTCTATTGAGTTAAATGGAAATGTATGCTATCGTGTTGTGTTTCTCCATATCAACACATCCACACTCTGCATGTGCATGTGCCAAGATTCCTGACTGATTAAAATAAGAGATGACATAGTCAGTTGTAGCCTGCAAAGGACATTTTAACAGAAGCCAGCTTTAAACTGAGGCTTTCATGTTACTCATGCATTTTAATTTCAGTTAAGTTTAGCAGTTACGTTTTAAGGGTGCGACTTAGAAATGAATCAGTCCTAGAGATACCTGCATAGAAGGAGTTAATGGGGCTAACTGGCTATATAAGTCATGACACTTCTAAATGAACAACTGTCACTTTATTACATCTAATTTATTGCACTTAAATGAATTCAGTAAAGTAAAATAAGCATGGAATGCCCTGGAATTATTTGACTTGAATGTTAAAGCGTAGCTCCATATTTTCCCTGCGGCGTTTCCAGACTGGCACAATTTCAGACTCCTTCTGTCTCCCAGAACATTCTCTTTACAGCTCAGGAAGTCTATTGAGACGGAAACAAAGTCCAGTTTATATCAAATGTTATATTAATATGATAAATGAATGAGATACCATACAGTTTCCTTTCACAAGTGCCTTCTTCAACCAGTGTCCTCAGACAGAACATTCACATGCAATTAATAATGATCATTATTGTACAATTTGCCCTGTATTTCAAACAAAAGACCCTTTAAGTTTCTGCCAGCTATACAGTTTAACGCAGGTTGGTGAGTAGTGTTTTATGTAATTTCCCATTTTAAATTCTTTAGGAATCTACCTAATATCTATCATCTATCTATCTATCTATCTATCTATCTATCTATATCTCTCTGTCTGTCTATACATCTAGCTATCTAGCTATCTGTCTGTCTATAAATCTATCTATCTGTCTATCTATCTATCTATCTATCTATCTATCTATATCTCTCTGTCTGTCTATAAATCTAGCTATCTAGCTATCTGTCTGTCTATAAATCTATCTATCTATCTATCTATCTATCTATCTATCTATCTATCTATCTATCTATCTATCTATCTGTCTGTCTGTCTGTCTGTCTGTCTGTCTGTCTATCTATCTATTTATCTATCTATCTCTGTCTATTCATCTTTCATGTCCATATGTCCCTATAATTAATCTTTGCTCTCTACTTCAGTAAATGTTACAATATTTTTGAATAGTTATCCAGAAACTCTGATTGATATCATAAGGCTGATCTATACCTTGGTGCTTTATGCAGTCACAATAGTGCATTTTTTGTGTGGAATATGCTAGTTTTCTGGCATTAATATAGCAAGCAGTTTGGTGCACTAGTAAAGCATAATTTTAATTATCTAATGAATAGAACTACAACAAAATATCGGCTAGATTATGAGTTTTGCGGTATGGGTTAAAAAGCAGCGTTATGGCACTTTTTCAATACCGCTGGTATTACGAGTCTTGCAGGTTTAGCTGCACCTCACACTTTTTTGGCCGTAACGCAGCATAACTACTGCAGCTTTCCAAAAGTCCTTTTTCAATGGGACTTCCATAGTGACGGTATTACGAGTTTGCCTGGGAGGCCAAAAAGTGAGCGGTACAGCCTTTCCCGTCAAGATCCATACTGTAAACTGAATAGTAATGAGTTTTGCGCTACAAAGCTGTAGCATAAAACATAACTAAAGTGCTAAAAAGTACACTAACACCCATAAACTACCTATTAACCCCTAAACCGAGGCCGTCCCGCATCACAAACACTAAAATAAGCTTATTAACCCCTAATCTGCCGCTCTGGACATCGCCGACACTAGAATGAACATATTAACCCCTAAAACGCCAAACTTCTGCATCGTAAACACAAGTTTAATATTATTAACCCCTAATTTACTGTCCCTAACATCACCGCAACCTACATTACTGTTATTAACCCCTAATCTGCCACCCCCAATGTCGTCGCTACCTACCTACACTTATTAACCCCTAATCTGCCGCCCCCAACGTCGCCGTCACTACACTAAAGTTATAAACCCCTAAACCTAACCCTAAGTCTAACCCTAACACCCCCTACTTTAATATAATTAAAATAAATCTAAGAAATTCCTATCATTAACTAAATAATTCCTATTTAAAACTAAATTACCTATAAAATAAACCCTAAGCTTGCTACAATTTAACTAATAGTTACATTGTAGCTAGCTTAGGTTTTATTTTTATTTCACAGGCAAGTTTGTATTTATTTTAACTAGGTAGACTAGTTAGTAAATAGTTATGAGCTATTTACTAGCTACCTAGCTAAAATAAATACAAATTTACCTGTAAAAAAATAATCTAACCTGTCTTACACTAACACCTAACCTTACACTACAATTAAATAAAATTACAGGTGGCCCTCGGTTTACGCCGGTTCAATTTGCGCCGTTTCATAATAACAACCTTTTTTTTCAGTCATGTGCAGTAATTAAAATAGCCAGTAGGTGGAGCTGTCCGCTTGTTTTGCCGCAAAGTTATGCAACTTAACAGATCTGAAATTGATCTGTGTACACACTACACAGAGCAGACATTAGCTATCGAGCAACAAGTTTTAGCAGCCACTTCCCTATTATCTTCCTGTCCAGATGCTTGAGGTGAGGGTGCCTAACTGCCTATTAATCACTGCAGATTGAAATGCATAGAATAGGTAAAGACCCAATATTATCTAACACATGCTAACAATGCAGAGAACTGATTGCAGAAAAATGCAAGTAAAAAAAGTTTTTGTTCATTAAACTTAGTTTAATGATGATGCAGTCTGTTGTGTAATTATTTTATTAGGTGATGTTTAGCAAATGTTTTTGTTCATTAAACTTAGATTGATGATGATACAATCTATATTATTAGGTTTATAATGCTGTTTAGCATTTAAAGTCTTCATTTTAAAACTTTAAAAATAATGTATTAGGTGTTACTTATGTCAGTTTTGAGAGGGGCCTGGAACCTAACTCCCTCACTTACCATTGACTTACATTATAAACTGGGTTTCAATTTACAACGGTTTTGATTTACAACCATTCCTTCTGGAACCTAACCCCGGCGTAAACTGAGGACTGCCTGTACATTAATTAAATACAATTAACTAAATTACAAAAAACAAACAAACACTAAATTACACAAAATATAAAAAGAAATGATTAAATATTTCAACTAATTACACCTAATCTTATAGCCCTATCAAAATAAAAAAGCCCCTCAAAATAAAATAAAAACCCTAGCCTACAATAAACTACCAATAGCCCTTAAAAGGGCCTTTTGCGGGGCATTGCCCCAAAGAAATCAGCTCTTTTACCTGTAAAAAAAAAAAAATACAAACAACCCCCCAACAGTAAAACCTACCACCACACAACCAACTTCCCAAATAAAATCCTAACTAAAAAACCTAAGCTCCCCATTGCTCTGAAAATGGCATTTGGATGGGCATTGCCCTTAAAAGGGCATTTAGATCTTTTTCGGTGCCCAAAAGCCCTAATCTAAAAATAAAACCCACCCAATAAACCCTTAAAATAACCTTTCACTAACCCCTGAAGATCCACTTACAGTTTTTGAAGACCCGAAATCCATCCTCAACAAAGCAGCAAGAAGTCCTCATCGAAGCCGGCAGAAGTGTTCATCCAAGGGGGCCGAAGTCTCCATCCAAGCCGGCAGAAGTCTTCATCCAGACGGCATCTTCTATCTTCATCCATCCGTCGCAGAGCGGCTCCATCTTCAAGAAATCTGGCGCAGAGCATCCTCTTCTTTCCATGGCGTCCCTTGAATTCCGATTGGCTGATAGAATTCTATCAGCCAATCTGAATTAAAGGTGAAAAAATCCTATTGGGTGATGCAATCTCAATCCTATTGGCTGATTGGATCAGCCAATAGGTTTGAAGCTCAATCCTATTGACTGATTGCATCAGCCAATAAGATTTTTTCACCTTTAATTTAATTGGCTGATAGAGTTCAATCAGCCAATCGGAATTCAAGGGACGCCATCTTGGATGATGTCACTTAAAGGAACCTTCATTCTTCAGTTGCCGTGGAAAGAAGAGGATGCTCTGCGCCGGATGTCTTCAAGATAGAGCCGCTCCGCGCCGGATGGATGAAGATAGAAGATGCCGTCTGGATAACGACTTCTGCCGGCTTGGATGAAGAATTCGGCCCGCTTGTATGAAGACTTCTGCTGCTTTGTTGAGGATGGATGTCGGGTCTTTAAAAACTGTAAGATTAGGATTTTATTTGGGGGGTTGGTTGTGTGGGTGGTGGGTTTTACTGTTGTGGGGTTTTTTGTATTTTTTTTACAGGTAAAAGAGCTGATTTCTTTGGGGCAATGCCCCGCAATAGGCCCTTTTAAGGGCTATTGGTAGTTTATTGTAGGCTAGGTTTTTTTTTTATTTTAGGGGGCTTTTTTGCTTTGATAGGGCTATTAGATTAGGTGTAATTAGTTTAAATATTTGATAATTTCTTTTTTATTTTGTGTAATTTAGTGGGTTTGTTTTGTAATTTAATTGTATTTAATTAATGTAATTTATTTAATTGTAGTGTAAGGTTAGGTGTTAGTGTAAGACAGGTTAGGTATTATTTTACAGGTACATTTGTATTTATTTTAGCTAGGTCGCTAGTAAATAGTTAATAACTATTTACTAACTAGTCTACCTAGTTAAAATAAATACAAATTTGCCTGTGAAATAAAAATAAAACCTAAGCTAGCTACAATGTTACTATTAGTTATATTGTAGCAAGCTTAGGGTTTATTTTATAGGTAAATATTTAGTTTTAAATAGGTATTATTTAGTTAATGATAGGAATTTTTTATTAGATTTATTTTAATTATATTAAAGTAGGGGGTGTTAGGTTTAGACTTAGGGTTAGGTTTAGGGGTTTATAACTTTAGTATAGTGGCGGCGATGTTAGGGATGGCAGATTAGGGGTTAATAAATGTTGGTAGGTGGCGGCGATGTTAGGGGCGGCACATTATGGGTGTTTAGACTCGGGGTTTATGTTAGGGTGTTAGGTATAAACATAACTTTTTATTTCCCCATAGGAATCAATGGGGCTGCGTTACGGAGCTTTACGCTCCTTTATTGCAGGTGTTTTTTTCAGCCGGCTCTCCCCATTGATGTCTATGGGGAAATCGTGCACAAGCATGTAAAACCAGCTCACTGCGGCGCGGGTATTGGAGTGCGGTATGGAGCTCAATTTTGCTCAACGCTCACTTCTTGCCTGCTAACGCCGGGTTTATGCAAACCTGTAATAGCAGCGCTATAGGGAGGTGAGCGGTGATAATAACTTGCAAGCTAGCACCGAGCAGCTCTTACCTCTTTTTTCCAGGTAGAAATAATACAAGCTCAGAACCTCAAAATTCAATGCTAAAACTATCAATATGGTATATGTGTATGGGACATACAGACAAAATAAATGGAATTGGAGTTAATTTAATGTAACTATAATAATGATAGCTAATTAACGGCTAGATTACGAGTTTTGCGTTATGAGGGGTGCGGTGCTAACTTGCACGTTATTGTCACAGCTCACTTCACTACAGCGCTTGTGTTAAAGGTTTACAAAAACCCGGCGTTAACAGGCAAAAAGTGAGCGTAGAGCAAAATTGAGCTCCATACCGCACTCCAATACCAGCGCTGCTGAAAGCCGCGGTGAGCTGGTTTTACGTGCTCGTGCATGATTTCCCCATAGACATCAAAGGGGAGAGCCGGCTGAAAAAAAGTCTAACACCTGCAAAAAAGCAGCATTAAGCTCTGTAACGCAGCCCCATTGATTCCTATGGGAAAACTAAATTTATGTTTACACCTAACACCCTAACATGAACCCCAAGTCTAAACACCCCTAATCTGCTGCCCCCGACATCGCCGACACCTACATTATACTAATTAACACCTAATCTGCTGCTCCAAACATCGCCGCCACTATAATAAACATATTAACCCCTAAACCGCCGCACTCCCGCATCACAAACGCTAGTTAAATATTATTAACCCCTAATCTGCCACCCCTAACATCGCCGCCACCTACCTACATTTATTGACCCCTAATCTGCCGCCCCCAACGTCACCGCCACTATACTAAATTTATTAACCCCTAAACCTAAGTCTAACTCTAACCCTAACACCCCCTAACTTAAATATAATTAAAATAAATCTAAATAAAACCTACTATTAATAACTAAATAATTCCTATTTAAAACTAAATACTTACCTGTAAAATAAACCCTAAGCTAGCTACAAGATAACCAATAGTTAAATTGTATGTAGCTTAGGGTTTATTTTTATTTTACAGGCAAGTTTGTATTTATTTTAACTAGGTAGAATAGTTAGTAAATAGTAATTAACTATTTACTAGCTACCTAGCTAAATTAAATACACATTTACCTGTGAAATAAACCTAACCTGAGTTACACTAACACCTAACCTTACACTACAATTAAATCAATTACCTAAATTAAATACAATTACCTAAATTACAAAAACAAACAAACACTAAATTACACAAAATAAAAAAAGAAATGATCAGATATTTAAAATAATTACACCTAATCTAATAGCCCTATCAAAATAAAAAAGCCCCACCAAAATAAAAAAAAAACCCTATCCTAAACTAAACTACCAATTGCCCTTAAAAGGGCCTTTTGCGGGGCATTGCCCCAAAGAAATCAGCTCTTTTACCTGTAAAAAAAATACCTCCCAAATAAAATCCTGATCTAAAAAACCTAAGCTCCCCATTGCCCTGAAAAGGGCATTTGGATGGGCATTGCCCTTAAAAGGGCATTTAGCTCTTTTTCAGCCCAAATCCCTAATCTAAAAAAAAAAAAACCCCAATAAAGCCTTAAAAAAACCTAACACTAACCCCCGAATATCCACTTACAGTTTTGAAGACCGGACATCCATCCTCAAAGAAGCCGTGGAGAAGTCTTCATCCAAGCGGGCAGAAGTCCTCAACGAAGCCGGGAGAAGTCTTCATCCAAGCCGGCAGAAGTGGTCCTCCAGACGGGCAGAAGTCTTCATCCAGACTGCATCTTCTATCTTCATCCATCTGGCGCGGAGCGGCTACATCTTCAAGACATCCGGCGTGGAGCATCCTCTTCTTACGATGGCGACTGAAGAATGAAGGTTCCTTTAAGGGACCTCATCCAAGATGGCATCCCTTGAATTCCAATTAACTGATAGAATTATTTTTGCTTTCTCTCCCCCTCTCGTTTGCTCTCTCTCCACCCTCTCTTTTTCTCTCTCTCCCCCTCTTTTGCTCTCTCTCTCTTCCATCTCTTTTGCTCCCCCCCTCTTTTGCTCTCTCTCTCCCCCCTCTTTTGCTCTCTCTCTTCCCCCTCTTTTGCTCTCTCTCTCTCCCCCCTCTTTTGCTCTCTCTCCCCCTCTTTTGCTCTCTCTCTCCCTCTCTTTTGCTCCCCTCTCCTCTCTTTTGCTCTCTTTCCTCTGTTTTGCTCTCTCTCCCCTCTCTTTCCCCCCTCTCTTTTGCTCGCTTTCTCTCTTTCCCCCCTCTCTTTTGCTCTTTCCCTCCTTTCTTTTGGTCTCTCCCTACTCTCTTTTGGTCTCTCTCTCCCCCTCCTCTCTCCCCTCTGGTTTGCTCTCCCCTCTGTTTTTCTCTCTCTCACTTGACCATGCCACTGCCACCACGGCTGCTCCAGTCGGCCATGCCCCTTCATGCGTGCTCCTGTCCCGTCCACGCCCCCTCGCCATGCCTGCCGTCCACGCCCCCATCATGGCACGCCCAGCCACGCCCCTATCACGGCATGCTCAGTCACACCCCCACCAGGCAGCTTCCACAGTGCACACTCCTCTGCTGCTCAAGGCCAGGTATGTTTTTCCTCGTGCAGTCTCTACTGTGCATGACTGCATCTGACAAACATACCTGGCCTTTTATTATATAGGATAGAACATATTCGGTTAAGAAAACATTCTCGGAATATGAAATATTCATATTTTCATGTACACTTTTCGAGGAGAATACGTCATGGGCTTTGCGCAACATATTAGGGTTTTAATGTTTTTTTTTTTTTTTAGTTGTCTTCTCCATTGACTTCCTAAGGGGGAATATGTGAACGCACACGCTATTTGGCTTTTTGGATAACCCGGCATAACGCGCACGCAAAATAAGTTATTTTACAACTTGTAATACCTGCGCAATCCCAAATGCAAAAAAAACCATAATGCGTGCAATGTTTACGCAACTGTGAAAAACAGATTTGCCGTGCAATTTGTAATCTTGCCCTTTGAGTGTTATAGTGTGGTTTATTACATATCTTGTGTGTCCTTTTGTCACATGTACTTCCTGATTGTGCTTTTCTTTACAGGTGCTACCTATTTTGTTACTGGTTTATTTAAATAGCTTTTTTTTTTTTTTTCAGTAGTGGCTGTGTTTGCTAAGGGCAAAGTTTCTGTCTGTGATGACATTTGTGCGTACATACTTTTATACTAACCCTGCATTTTTTAAATAACAGATATTTTAGTTGTGACATATTTACAACATACTTGGTAATAATCCTTTATTGTTTTTTTTTTTAAAATATCATAATGTGTAAGTAACTTAGTAGCTTTTGTTTTACTAAAGAAAAGCTGCAAAACGTATCCTGGTTTATCCTATTTTATCTGACTTCTGCAATGCACCAGCCACTTAAATTGCTATAGTGGTGCCACTAAAGGATACGTGCATAAAATGCACCCTGACACTCCAAGTCGCCAGCTAGCGGAACTCCAGGCAAATCACCATCTTGTTCAATCTAATGAACGTACACCATAAAGTACAGCAATCAAAATAGTTTATAAAACCTTTAATGCAACACGTTTCTCAGATTAAAACAATAGTTTTCTCATCTGATGTGCCCTCTGGAGTTCATGATCATCACAATTTCCTGCCCACCAACCTAAGCAAGAGGTCAAATAAATAAACATTACTGGATTGTGGTTCTAGTCATACAGCCTTTGGGGCCGATTTACCTTTGCCCGAACCAGCCCTGCCCGAATCGGTCCCAATAAAGCTGTTTCTATGCGACCCTTCAGGCTCACTGGAAACAGGAGTTAAGAAGCAGCTGTCTTAAGACCGCTGCTCTTTAACTCGTACGCCACCTCTGAGGCGGCGTACAGCAATCAGCCTGAACGGATACGATCGGGTTGATTGACACCCCCTGCTAGCGGCCTATTGCCCGTGAATCTGCAGGGGCGTCATTGCAAAAGCAATTCACCAGAACTGCCTACATTGTATGCTGCCGACATTCAGCGAAGTTGGGCGGACATGATCTGCTACAGCGGATCATGTCGATCCGACACTTAATAAATCGTCCCCATAGAGTTAGGTGTATAAATAAGGATGGAAACTCATACATTTACGCACACACACACAAACACATTCACACACACACTCACACACACACACAGAACACACACACATGCACACATATACACACACACTCATATACTCACACACACGCACACATACAAACACACACTCACACACATACACATATATACACACACACACTCACACACACATACACACACACACTCATATACACACACACACACGCACACATACAAACACACACATATACACACACACTCACACACATACACATATATACACACACACACTAACACACACAAACACACACACATACACACACACACTCATAGACACACACACTCATATACTCACAGACACGCACACATACAAACACACACATATACACACACACTCACACACTCACACACATACACACATACATCTGTCTATATACAGTGACATATAAAAAGTAAATGTCAGACAGGGATCTCGTATCTATTTTTGATCAATGAATAGGCAGCCAGCTACACCGCCCTATGAGTGTTATGGTGTGTTCTATAACATATCTCTTGTGTCCTTTTGTTACATGTGATTCCTGCTTTTCTTTACAGGTGGTCATATGCTACTTTTTTGTTACTGGTCTATTTAAACAGCTTTTCTTTTATTTTTTTTTACTAGTGGCTATGTTTGCTAAGGGCAAAGTTTCTGTTTGTGATGACATTTGTGCGTAAATACTTTTATACTAACCCTGCATTTTTTAAATAAAAGATATTTTAGTTGGGACATATTTACAACATACATGGTAATAATCCTTTATTGTTTTTTGTTTTAAACATCATACTGTGTAACTTAGTGACTTCTGTTTTACTAAAGAAAAGCTGCAAAAATGTATACTGGTTTATCCTATATGGGGTCGATTTTTCAAGCTGCGGCAGACAGGGGCACACATACGCGCCCCTGTCCACCACATCTAGCTGCCAGAATTCAGCATTCCACATGAACGCTATTTTGTGCTTGTGTGTAATCCCACCCCCTCACCGCTCACAGCTAATCACGCGTGGGCAGAAGCTCTCAATCTCTCCAGTCGGTTGAGACCGGGGATATTGAAATTTGTCACTTTGATGGACACCAGCTACCTCAACTGGGTAGCTCCGCCAAAAGGTCCTGCTTCCTCCCTGGAACCTGCAGCTGTGTAGCTGGAAAGTGTAGCTCCACCAGAAGGGTCCTTCCTATACCTAGCACATGCCGCTAAGTAGCAGGGAAAAGTGATCATAGCCAGAACCCACCCAAATAACTAGACAGACTAGTATTCAGGTGAAACACGAACTAATTTTATTGGGAAACACACACTGCTTATATACACATTCAGAGCCTTATCTGATCCCAAGATCTTCCGCCATTCCCGCCCCTCCAGACAGTCTGGCGCCTCCATAGCAGCCACAGTCCCATAGAGTCCCAGTGATAAAGAGGTGGCGGTTTTGGGGTGATCCCAGGGGAGCTGGCACTTCCAGGGTGTCATTGGAAAGCTCTGTACCGGAGTTACAGCCTGGGAAAGATATGGAGGTGAGGGTCTCCAAAACCCCCGGTTCCCAAGGGTGCTCCCTTCCGGCAATCACCCCGACCTCTGGTCCTCCTTAGGGGCTACCAATCTCCAAATGAGCGGATCTCTGGGACAAGGGGCCACTAAAGTGACCTAAGGTAAATGTTAGCTGGTGTCCGGGGTGATGCGGCCAACCGGCTGTTCCAGGAGCCCGGCCAGCTGGAAAGGGGTTAGGCGGGTGTCCGGGGTGATGCGGCCGATCGGCAGTTCCAGGAGCCTCGCCAGCCGAAAAGGGTTTTCCCGGTCAAAGATCAGCTCTTTCCTGACAAAGTACAAACAGCAAAACAACAGATAGCAAGAGTCTGGGAGATCCCGTAAGCCATGAAAGGGCCAAATCTGATGTGAAAAGGAGTGAACAATGTAGAAGGGGGTGGGGGAGGTAGCCTTGGCAGTCCTGGTATCTGTGACAGCCACCTAAGAGGTTGGGAAGGTTAGGAAAGCAGCATTCTGATGACTGCTGCTTGTTAAATACGGACTGCAGGTTCTTATGTGAGAACCTGCAGTCGTAAGCTTTGATTAATTGACCCCTTAATCTGACTTCTGCAATGCACCAACCACTACATTTGCTGCCATGGGTATTTGTGGGCGATGGTGCAAACTATCCTGCTCTGAATTTGCTTTTTCTATCAAAATGTAAACACTCACTTGATTCACACTTGATGCCAAAAAGATGTGCAGCTTAATTGTCTCTCCTGCTGAACATGTTACTACTGATAATTTTATTTGCCCCCTCTGGGCAATATTCTGCCGACGCTTATGCTTAGTGCTACAATCAGTTTTGGAATTCTTACTTCAATGGCGTTACTTTAAAGCTTTACTTCTTTCTTCAAGCATGCCTAGATTACAACATTCCTAAAATAAAAATTGCTGTATGTACATAGAAGGGATAAATATACTGTTTGTAATTCTTTATTTATTATGCCCTGAAGATCTCCTTAGATCAGTAAATAAATGCATAGCATGTTCTTTATATTGAGCAAGTTGCAGTCACAGCAGTGAACAAATATTTGGCTTTGCCGGAAGCATACCACACATTGGTGGCTAGGTGTTAGGGACTTAAAATGTTAAGGGGGGCCGACACCATTTTGTGGGTGGTGCTGTGTCGGGATTGGATGGTGGGTGGAATCATGGGCGTGTCAGAGCTGTCAGTGGGTGTGGGTGGGTATGTGTAGTCTGTGTGTGGGGCAAAGGAAAATTCTGCAAATACATATGGCTGTCTCATAGGGAAAGCAGGACAGAGCTCAGATTTCGAGACTATCCCCCTGAAATAATAACAGTTGGGAGGTTTGCCGAAGGTACCTAATACAGCACCTTTTTTATTAAATTTAAAGATGTTACTTTGAAGAAACCTATAGAATTTTTTAAGGTTTATTTGTCTATATGAATTAGCTGATTATGTGTTTTGAGGTTACAACCTAATAAAATGGGTTGAGCTTGTAGGTATAATCAGATCTCATTACTTTATCACATTGTGTACATATACTGCTTCTTTATCTTATATCTCTCTGCAAACCAATCACCAATACTTGGAGAGAACAATGGAAAATTAACATTTTATTACCTTATCTCTTCTATACCCCACTGGGAGTGTAATTTATTCTGCTGGCTGTGTTTACACAGCTTGGCCTTAAAGGGACATGAAACCCACATTTTTTCTTTTATGATTCAGAAAGAGAATGCATTTTTAAACATCTTTCTAATTTACTTCTATTATCTAATTTGTTTTATTCTCTTGATATTCTTAGCTGAAAAGCATATCTAGATATGCTCAGAAGCTGCTGATTGGTTGCTGCACATGGAAGCCTCATGTGATTGGCTCACCCATGTGCATTTCTTTTTCTTCAAATAAGGATATCTAAAAAATGAAGCAAAATAAATAATAGAAGTAAATTGTAATGTTGTTTAAATGTGTATGTTCTATCTGAATCATGAAAAAAAGATTTTGGGTTTAGTGGCCCTTTAACCCCTTAATGACCGAGGACGTGCAGGGTACGTCCTCAAAAAAAAGGCAGTTAATGCCTGAGAACGTACCCTGCACGTCCTCGGTGTGGAAAGCAGCTGGAAGCGATCCTGCTCGCTTCCAGCTGCTTTCCGGTTATTGCAGTGATGCCTCGATAAGGAGGCATCCTGCAATAACCATACATGGCCATCCGATGCAGAGAGAGCCACTCTGTGGCCCTCTCTGCACCGAACATCGATGGCCGGTATCGTTGGTGGGTGGGAGCCGACTTGGGAGGCGGGTGGGCGGCCATCGGTGTGCCGTGTGACGTCGGGGGGGGGGGCGGGATCAGGGGCGGCACCGTCGGGGGCGCGCACGGACGCGCGCGCGTGCACGGAGGGTGGCGGGCGGGCGCGTGCACGGGGCGGGAGCGGGTGGGAACCGCTACACTACAGAAAATCAATAAACAGTATAAAGTTAAAAGGGCCATATAATCACATACAAAAAACCCCACAAAAAGAGATCGTGGAGGGGTGGGGGGTTGGTTTTTGCGTGGGGGGAAGCTACACTACAGAAAAGTTAAAAAAATGCAAAAAAACAACATTTTTTTGTCTAAACTGGGTACTGGCAGACAGCTGCCAGTACCCAAGATGGCGCCCATTAAGTTAGAGTGGGAGGGTTATAGAGCTGTTTGGGGGGGATCAGTGAGGTTGGGGGCTAAGGGGGATAGTACACAGCAGCATATGTAAATATGCTTTTAAAAAAAAACCACCAAAAAAACAAATATAGCTTTTATTTTAGTACTGGCAGACTTTCTGCCAGTACTTAAGATGGCGGGGACAATTGTGGGGTGGGGGAGGGAAGAGAGCTGTTTGGGAGGGATCAGGGGGTCTGATGTTTACGGTGGGAGGCTGAGCTCTACACTAAATCTAATATTAACCCTGCAAGCTCCCTACAAGCTACCTAATTAACCCCTTCACTGCTAGCCATAATACACGTGTGATGCGCAGCGGCATTTAGCGGCCTTCAAAATACCAAAAAGCAACGCCAAAGCCATATATGTCTGCTATTTCTGAACAAAGGGGATCCCAGAGAAGCATTTACAACCATTTGTGCCATAACTGCACAATCTGTTTGTAAATGATTTCATTGAGAAACCTAAAATTGTGAAAAATTTAACGTTTTTTTTTAATTTGATCGCATTTGGCGGTGAAATGGTGGCATGAAATATACCAAAATGGGCCTAGATCAATACTTGGGGTTGTCTACTACACTACACTAAAGCTAAAATTACCCCAAAAAACTCCCTACATGCTCCCTAATTAACCCCTTCACTGCTGGGCATAATACACGTGTGTTGCGCAGTGGCATTTAGTGGCATTCTAATTACCAAAAAGCAACACCAAAGCCATATAAGTATGCTATTTCTGAACAAAGGGGATCCCAGAGAAGAATTTACAACCATTTGTGACATAATTGCACAAGCTGTTTGTAAATAATTTCAGTGAGAAACCTAAAGTTTGTGAAAAAATTTGTGAAAAAGTGAACATTTTTTTTATTTGATCGCATTTGGCGGTGAAATGGTGGCATGAAATATACCAAAATGGGCTTAGATCAATACTTTGGGTTGTCTACTAAAAAAAAATATATACATGTCAATGGATATTCAGAGATTCCTGAAAGATATCAGTGTTCTAATGTAACTAGCGCTAATTTTGAAAAAAAATGGTTTGGAAATAGCAATGTGCTACTTGTATTTATTGCCCTATAACTTGCAAAAAAAGCAAAGAACATGTAAACATTGGGTATTTCTAAAATCAGGACAATATTTAGAAACTATTTAGCATAGGTGTTTTTTGGTGGTTGTAGATATGTAACAGATTTTGGGGGTCAAAGTTAGAAAAATTGGGTTTTTTTTCAATTTTTCCTCATATTTTATAATTTTTTTTATAGTAAATTATAAGATATGATGAAAATAATGGTATCTTTAGAAAGTCCATTTAATGGCGAGAAAAACGGTATATAATATGTGTGGGTACAGTAAATGAGTAAGATGAAAATTACAGCTAAACACAAACACCGCAAAAATGTAAAAATAGCCTTGGTCCCAAACGGACAGAAAATGGAAAAGTGCTGTGGTCATTAAGGGGTTAAGGCCAGAAACTTCCAGGATAGGTGGGGATACCACAGGCTAAATCAACTATTTTAAATGCCAATATAAGGGTAATGGAAATAGTTGTAAACAATTTAATACAGTCTAGCAGGTAAAGTGGATCATTGGGAGCAAATTAAACGGGAGATTTTTTTGGAGTAAACTGTCCCTTTAAACCCCCCTAGCCATAATAAGCATGTCAATACCTAATATAAATAGCATTAGCAGATCTGCTTTACCTGCAGGCTGAGCCCATTGTTATCCAAGTTGATGGTTCTTATGGAAAATAAATTTGTTATTCAAATACAAAAATAAACTTGAAGGGACAAATTGCCATACATTCAATAATCTGAAGTAGATATTACAAGTAATTTAGAATACTTTAAGGGGAAATAAATTGTATAGTACAGTGTCCCTTTAACATGAGCGTCACACAGTATATAACATATTTAACAGATGAGAATTGCTCACAAAATAAACACATTCATTTATCAAATTAACAACATTAAAAAAAGAAATAGAGTAGCAAAAGAAGTGTGTGTGTGTTTGGGTGGGAGTTGGGGTACACAGACGAAAAACATGTCCGTTTTAATTGTTTTTAAACCATTTATTTTGTATGCAGATCTTTGGAAATTCAGTACAGCTTTCTGTCAGATATAGAAATAAAATATTTTGTGTCCTTGCTGCTCTTTCCACATTGCTAACTCTTAGATAATCTGTATGGATGTACTGCATAATAAACAGTGGCCTAAAATACATAAATCTACCATTTTAGAACAGACAGGGATGGACTGAACTGGGGGCAGGGTGCCAATCACCTCCGTGCCACCTTTCATGGTGAAAAAAGCAACAGTCTGAAAGACAGAAAAGAAGAGGCGCTTCTGTGTGCGTATCAGCTATATACAGGCAGGCCAGGCAGATTTAAAGGGACAGTTTACTTAAAATATTTGTCCCCTTTAATTTGTTCCCAATGATCCACTTTACCTGCTTGAGTGTATTAAATTGTTTACAACTATTTCCATTAACCTTATATTGGCATTTGAAATAGTTTATTTAGCCTGTGGTAGCCCCACCTATTCTGAAAATTTTTGGCCTTAAAGTAAAAGTAAATCCTAGCGTTTTACAAATTTACTTCTATTGATTGTGTTTACACAGCTTGGCCTTAAATTGAAAGTAAATCCTAGTGTTTTACAAACGCTAGGATTTACTATTGAAACAAATAAAGGGCACTTTCATTCATGAAGTATAAGATACTTCATGTAGAAAGCTCCTTTATTTGATTCAATTGATTGCCGTTTTTAGCTCCTACAGCAGAGCACGTCTAAAAAAAAGTTTTGGCTAAGAGGTGACGTTTTCACCTCTTAGCCAATAGCTGTGCGGTAAATCCAGCTCCCATGGGCGCTAAGCCGGATTTACCGCACAATTTTTTTAGCTGTGGGCTGCTGTTGCAGCTAAAAACGGCGATCGATTGAATCAAATAAAGGAGCTTTCTACATGAAGTATCTTATACTTAATAAATGAAAGTGCCCTTTATTTGTTTCAATAGTAAATCCTAGCGTTTGTAAAATGCTAGGATTTACTTTCACATTAAGGCCAAGCTGTGTAAACACAATCAGTAGAAGAAATTACACTCCCAGTGGGGTATAGAAGAGATAAGGTAATAAAATGTTAATTTTCCATTGTTATCTCTAAGTATTGGTGATTGGTTTACGGACAGATATATGATAAAGAAGCATGTATATGTACACAATGTGATAAAGTAATGAGAACTGATTATACCTACAAGCTCAACCCTTTTTATTAGGTTGTGGCCTCAAAACACAAAATCAACTAATTCATATACACAAATAAACCTTAAAAAGAAAATCTCATACATTTTATACTCTGCAGTTGGTAAAAAAGTAATTGGAAACACATTAAGGGAAAAACAATTTTATAGTGTACTGTCCTTTTAAGTTATACTCTCTTGCTCACAGTATACTCACAAAAGAGGCAGCACCCAGATGTGCTATTAGAGGCAGACTGGGGTCTCACAGTGCCCCAGCTCGCTGGTCTCCCGCCCCTTGGAACCACTAGGGGAAGATGTGCTCAAAACTCCGTAGGATTCACAGCCCAGATAAGCAGAGGAGGTGTTGCTTGTGACCAACCATAGCTAGTCAGCGGTTTCAAATGATCATAAAGATCAATTGTACGAAGTGATACATTTAAAACACACTTTAATATGAATAAAACATAGACATAAAAACAATTAAGCACTCACAAGTGCATACATGTATAATATACTATGCATTTCTTAGTCTACTGACCGTTTCTGCACTTGGTTCTAGAATTTGTTGGTTCTTTCATGGTGAAATCAGATCTGGTGCAGGTGCAGTGCCGGGCAAACAGATTATTTTTCATTGGTGTGCCAATGGGATGAGCCTGCTATGAAAATCAATATAGAGGGGCATTACATCACATTTGCAGTATGCACAATTCAATCAGCAGTAATGAAAAAGCACTGCACATTTTACATTGTTAAGCCCACTGCCCAATTTAGTGCACACTTTGCCAGTGATTTGCTGCCTATATCCCCCAGAAGCCATGGGTTACTATAGCTGCAGGTTGCCCTGTTTGAGTACCATAGAAGGGGTCACATGATTACCAAATTTTTAAATATTTGCTATATAACCAACAGTAAGGACAAACAATAAATATATAAATCACCTTACCACGCAGGATAAGGAACAAAATGTTGTATAATAATTTACATAAATATATCTTTTTCATATCATACATGCAACCTGAGATGTTGTGTAATAAAAGCTTATACCCAGACATCTGGTCAATAATAGAAATCCTGGCTGTTACCCATCAAGCCAAAGAAAATACTCCTGTTGTACCGTTTTTGTGTTCCTAAAAGGGTAGATCACACCTTGTTTTGCACATTTTCAAGTAGAACTTTTAATAAAACCTAACAATTTCGGACTTGTTCTTTATTATTATTTTATCCAGATAATTTCAAATATAACATTTTTAAAATGATAAGTTGCTAAAGCTGAGCCACTGGGTTATATTTTTCCTCTGAGCTAAAAATTGCCAGTCTTACCCAGCGTTTAGATAGGCCTGACACACAGCTAACTCATCCATGTGTCTATAATTGTAATGCAGAAAGCACATGGATAAAATAAAGTAAGGGTTAGTGGATATGCACAAACAAGCAGATATAAGTGTTTTCCTTGCATTAATTTAGCTCATCATACACAGGCTCTGTATGTGTCTTTTCTATTTTCTGAATTAAGTAATTGCAATAATTTGGCAGACGTCCTATTTGGGCAGGGCAGATCAGGAAAAATAGAGCAACCCTCCCTGCTCTAATTAAGAGAAACAAAATTATTCTCACGAAAGCTGCAGTAATTTACAAAAACAAATGACCCATAATGTAAATGGCATGAATAAAAAGTAATTTAATCTTCTTATACACCCGGCATCACATGGAGTCACCCTTTCCCAAATAGAAAATGTACAGACCCTGCCTTCAGTATTATATTATGTTATACTTATAGGTTTATCATATGTTTCCTATATTTAACTAATGGCACCCAGCACCAGGAAGCATGAATTGCAATCATTGGTCCTGCACTACATTTAGTTAAAGAGACAAAAATGTTAAAGAGACAAGAGAGATGTTATACTTATAGGTTTATCATATGTTTCCTATATTTAACTAATGGCACCCAGCACCAGGAAGCATGAATTGCAATCATTGGTCCTGCACTACATTTAGTTAAAGAGACAATACATACCTTGATATTTTTATATAAAATGTTTACTTATGGGAATTAAATCAGCTTTGCTATAAAACTTCATTATTTATTTTGCTAATTTTCATCTAATTAAACTCTGAAAATGGTAGATTTTCTGGATCTCAGAACTTGAAATGCACCCTGCTGAATTCTCAATGCTAACCCTACTACATATATAAGCATCTGCAAAACAATGCATTTATAGTAACATAATAACTGAGTCTAGCCTTTGCAGAATCAAGCCCAGATAGGCTCCTCCCAATAAGGCAAGTGGCGGGGGAGTTTGGCTACAATAGCAATACAAGTCGGTGTAATAGGAGGGAGGAGCTGCAGCAGTGCACGCTCCCTATGTGCTAGAGTGAGCTGCCTGAATCCATGATGCACTAGTCCAGGGCCTAGGTGTGTAGTAATGCCAGCCTCACACATACCCAACTCCAACGGTTACCCCCTAATTGAGGATTCTCTTTAGTAGGGCAGATTTCACCACAATAGCCAGTTTTAAGGGGGCTTGGAAGAACCAGCACAGAGTTAGCTGGATGGATTCACTGGGGAATTTGCATCTGACTTTAGGAGGAAAAGCTGGGTCATTCCCTATAAGTGGGATATAAATTGAGCCCAGTTAAAACAGGGGCCCCTTACAGTACTTGGTGCCTACAACATAAAGATAAGAAAGGGAGTCATTCCACCTGGCCTCTGACATTTTTCCTTTGACAGTGTTCCAAGGATATTAGAAAGCTTAACTCTATGAGAAAAAAACTTTTATAGTAAATATATATATAGTTAGTGACTGTGTCTTTAATCTGCTTTGGCTTTTAAAGTTATCTGCTGCTTGTTGAGCTTTTCCCCTTGTTTTGCATTCTTTGAATTTAAGTTCAGTAAAAGGAACTTTAAGGGAGGAAAAAAGAGAAGAAATATCTCCCATCTTTAATGTAATAGAGTACATAGCTGCTTATACATTTGAAATTCAAGCTCATTATATAGATAAAAACACAAGCTCTGCTAAAATGTTTGCTAAAGCTAAAAAGAATGGGAAGAAAAGCTCCCAGGAGAGTAATCTCAATCTGTCTACTGAAGAGCAAATGGGAGAAATCTCAAGCACAAAAGTATCTCAGATCAAAGCACAGATTGTGTTTAAAATTGATAAACTTCCATTTGCTGTTGATAATATATCAAGTGAAGTTCACCTCCTTGCTAATAAAATTAATTTAGCAGAGCAAAGAATTTCTGACTTGGAAGACAAACAGCTGCTGAGTATAAAATGTTTAATAGCCTATCTGGAAATAAAATTGTGTTTGATAAAATGACAGACATAGAAAATAGATCCAGGAGAAATAATATTAGAGTGGTGGGCCTGACTGAATCCCTAAAGTAATCAGAACTTTTGGACTTCGCACAAATAACTCGACCAAAATAATTACACCTCTCAGGAGTTGTAGTAGAGCAAGTCCATACAATTGGGCCCCCCAGGAAGGGAGGGGACAAACCAAGGCCTGTTATAATAAAAATGTCAGAATTCTGAGAACCTATATAAAAATATCTTCCATTCTATATGAACAGCAACGTTTACTTCTTTTTCAAGATTACTCGGTAGAGGTATCAAAAAAGAAAAAAAAGGAAAGGCTTTTTCAACCTGTTCCCAACTTGAGCAAGGAGAGAAAAATGTGTTTTGATGTATCCTGTGAAATTAAAATTATTTACAGAGAAAGGTACAATGGTCTTTAAAAACCAGGATTGGCACATAATTATTTACAAAGTTTAAAGTGAATGCTTTCTTTTTACGGTTTATTCTCCTGAAAGATATTATGACATTTTTTTCCTTTTTTTAAATCTTTATTTTTTAGTTAAAAACAAATGAGGTATCATGGAATATGGGAGGGATTCTCTCTCTCTAATAAAGAGAACATCGATGTTATATAATTTTAAGAAACTTAATGTAGATATTGCTTGCTTACAAGAAACACATTCCAACATAGCAGAACAGGGCCGGACTGGGAACAAAAAGCAGCCCTGGAAAATGTCCTATTTTCCGCTGAGTCAGTTGAATGTGCACACCACAGTTTTCTCAAAGGGGGTTTCTGGAATACTCCTTCCAATATTTTTTTTAAGAATTATATTATATTAGTTTGTATTACAAAAATAGTGACAGATTATTGTTATATAGGCACCCTAAAACCCAATTGCATTCATGAATCACCCCTTTAAATTGTAGCTTTCCAACCCAAGCATCTGCAGCCCACCGGGAATTCTCCTGGTATCCTGGTAGGCCAATCCAGCCTTGGGCAGAACATCAAACATTCTGGGTGCAAGAGGTTATTTCTTCTTCCTTTAATAAGAAAAATAGAGGATTAGCTTTTTTGTTTAACAAACTTTTAGAATATAAAATAATGGAAACTAAACTGGATAAAAAGGTTAGGAATCTTTTGGTTAAATATATCCAAGACAATATATATACTTGGTGTAACTTATATACAGGGAGTGCAGAATTATTAGGCAAATGAGTATTTTGACCACATCATCCTCTTTATGCATGTTGTCTTACTCCAAGCTGTATAGGCTCGAAAGCCTACTACCAATTAAGCATATTAGGTGATATGCATCTCTGTAATGAGAAGGGGTGTGGTCTAATGACATCAACACCCTATATCAGGTGTGCATAATTATTAGGCAACTTCCTTTCCTTTGGCAAAATGGGTCAAAAGAAGGACTTGACAGGCTCAGAAAAGTAAAAAAATAGTGAGATATCTTGCAGAGGGATGCAGCACTCTTAAAATTGCAAAGCTTCTGAAGCGTGATCATCGAACAATCAAGCGTTTCATTCAAAATAGTCAACAGGGTCGCAAGAAGCGTGTGGAAAAACCAAGGCGCAAAATAACTGCCCATGAACTGAGAAAAGTCAAGCGTGCAGCTGCCAAGATGCCACTTGCCACCAGTTTGGCCATATTTCAGAGCTGCAACATCACTGGAGTGCCCAAAAGCACAAGGTGTGCAATACTCAGAGACATGGCCAAGGTAAGAAAGGCTGAAAGACGACCACCACTGAACAAGACACACAAGCTGAAACTTCAAGACTGGGCCAAGAAATATCTCAAGACTGATTTTTCTAAGGTTTTATGGACTGATGAAATGAGAGTGAGTCTTGATGGGCCAGATGGATGGGCCCGTGGCTGGATTGGTAAAGGGCAGAGAGCTCCAGTCCGACTCAGACGCCAGCAAGGTGGAGGTGGAGTACTGGTTTGGGCTGGTATCATCAAAGATGAGCTTGTGGGGCCTTTTCGGGTTGAGGATGGAGTCAAGCTCAACTCCCAGTCCTACTGCCAGTTTCTGGAAGACACCTTCTTCAAGCAGTGGTACAGGAAGAAGTCTGCATCCTTCAAGAAAAACATGATTTTCATGCAGGACAATGCTCCATCACACGCGTCCAAGTACTCCACAGCGTGGCTGGCAAGAAAGGGTATAAAAGAGTATAAAAGAAGAAAATCTAATGACATGGCCTCCTTGTTCACCTGATCTGAACCCCATTGAGAACCTGTGGTCCATCATCAAATGTGAGATTTACAAGGAGGGAAAACAGTACACCTCTCTGAACAGTGTCTGGGAGGCTGTGGTTGCTGCTGCACGCAATGTTGATGGTGAACAGATCAAAACACAAAGACAGAATCCATGGATGGCAGGCTTTTGAGTGTCCTTGCAAAGAATGGTGGCTATATTGGTCAGTGATTTGTTTTTGTTTTGTTTTTGAATGTCAGAAATGTATATTTGTGAATGTTGAGATGTTATATTGGTTTCACTGGTAAAAATAAATAATTGAAATGGATATATATTTGTTTTTTCTTAAGTTGCCTAATAATTATGCACAGTAATAGTCACCTGCACACACAGATATCCCCCTAAAATAGCTATAACTAAAAACAAACTAAAAACTACTTCCAAAACTATTCAGCTTTGATATTAATGAGTTTTTTGGGTTCATTGGTTTTTGTTCAATAATAAAATTAATCCTCAAAAATACAACTTGCCTAATAATTCTGCACTCCCTGTAGGCCTAATAATAAAGATCAAAGTTTTTGGGCAACATACCTTAGTCCCATAGGCAGGTCCTAAAATAATTTTGATAAATAAGATATTAAAATAAAGATAAAAGCAAGGAAACTCTTCTTGTAGATTTGAGCCAAAAGTTTTTTAAATATTGAAGTATTTACCAAATTTATTAGAAATTTGGTGTGATCTAAATCTTGCAGAGAAAGAATTTACCTTTGTTTCTAAAACACATTCACCCAAAACTTTCCAAAATAGATCTATTCATGATATCTGCTCCAATAATTTAAAAACAACAAAGAGTACAAATTAAAGATATTTTCTTATCTGATCATTCACCTGTTATTTTAACTTTACATGGTAAAACAAATAGAAAATCTAATGTTTTTGTCTTTCTCAAATATTTTGAGCAAATTAGAAGAATTTAAAATCTTTTTAGAAAACAAATGGAATGAATATGTGTAGAATAATGAAAAATAATTGTAAGGTCCCTAGTATTTTTTGAGATATTTCAAAGGCAATTATCAAAGCTGATATCTCTTATGTTAATCTTAAAAAGAAACTTTTATAAAAAGATAGGGAATTAAGTGACAAAATAGCTTCTAGTTATATTACATTCTGTTATAAGTCTGATGTTAAAATGAAAACATGCAAGCAAAAAGAAAAAGTTACGCCTTTTTGTTGGATAAATCTAATCATGATTCTTTGAGATTTGCTGGAAAGTTTTATAGATTTGGTAATAAATCAGACAAACTCTTGAAGTCACTAGTAAAGATATAGAAACCCAGAAACGACAAATTAGCATTGAACTTTGAGAAGGGTATAGTTAAATATACTAAGGGGCCGATTTATCATGGCCCGAATGGGGCAAAATACCCGTTTCCGTGCGAGCCTTCAGGCTTGTCGGAAACAGGAGTTAAGAAGTAGCGGTCTTAAAGTGAAGGTAAACTTTAGTGAATGAAAGCCCGTTTTTAAAAAATACTATTAAAAACAGGGGCACTTTCATTCATCAAAGTTTACAAAGCAGCCATTTTTATTAAAAACTTACCTCTCCTCCTTCTTTGCACAGCCAGAGCAGCTTCCCCCACCTGGAAATACTCTCTTCACACGTCAGCAATGACTAATCCGGGCTTCCTCCAATCACGGCTTTCCCCCCAGGGTAGTCATTGCCTGAGACCATGCTGTGATTGGAGGAAGCCGGATTAGTCATTGCTGACGTGTGAAGAGAGGATTTCCAGGAGGGGGAAGCTGCTCTGGCTGTGAAGAGAAAAAAAGGTACGTTTTTAATCCAAACGGCTGATTTGTAAACTTTGATGAATGAAAGTGCCCCTGTTTTTAATAGTATTTTTAAAAAACGGGCTTTCATTCATCAAAGTTTACCTTCACTTTAAGATTGCTGCTCATTAACTCGTCCGCTGCCTCTGAGGCTGCGAATATCAATCCTCCCGATCGTGTATGATTGGGTTAATTGAAACCCCCTGCTAGCGGCCGATTGGCCCCGAATCTGCAGGGAACCGCATTGCAGAAGCAGTTCACTAGAACTGCTTGTGCAATGTTAAATGCCGACAGCGTATTCTGTCGGCATTCAGTGATGTCTGGCGGACATGATCCACTACAGCAGATCATGTCCGCCAGACATTGATAAATCGGCCCCTAGAGATATAAGTAAATTACTTCAAAATTATTTTGAGCCATTATATAAGCTACTAGCTGTTGCCTGCGGTTTCACTTGTGTGCATTTTGTGATTTGTAAAAAATAGCAAAAAACCAGACCACTCGCAATGAGTGTGCCTGTTCGGGTTGCACACTCGCTGACATGAACTTCTTGAGTTTTCGTTCATTCTCTGTGTTTCTCGTAATCTAAATACCAATTTTCATGTCTGTAACATCTTTGGTTTTTGAGATATAGGTATCCTTATAAATCAGTTCCCCCCTTTTGATCCCCCTTAAGTGGATTTTCGGGAAATGGTAAACACGTATTTCTTTATTTTTAAAGAAGAATCTAAATACCAATTTTCACATCTGTGATATCTTCATTTTTGAGACATAGGTATCCTCATAAATCACCCCCCTTTTGTCCTCTCTTAACTGTAATTTTAGGAAAAGTTAAAAAAACGTGTTTCTTTATTTTTAAAGGAGAATGTAATTACCAATTTTCACGTCTGTAACATCTTTGGTTTTTGAGATATTGGTATCCCCATAAATCACCCCCCTTTTGACCCCCCTTAAGTGAATTTTCAGGAAATGGTAAAACATGTGTTTCTTTATTTTATTTTTTTAAGGGGAATCTAAATACCAATTTTCACGTCTATAACATCTTTGGTTTTTGAGATATAGGTATCTTTATAAATCACCCCCCCTTTGACTCCCCCTTAAGTGGATTCTCCGTAAATGTTAAAACACGTGTTTCTTTATTTTTAATGGAGAATCTAAATACCAATTTTTATGTCTGTAACATCTTTGGTTTTTGAGATATAGGTATTCTAATAAATCAGCCTCCCCCTTTTGACCCCCCCTTTGGTAGATTTTGGGGAAATGGTAAAACATGTGTTTCTTTAATTTTTAAGGAGACTCTAAATACCAATTGCCACATCTGTAGCAGTGTCGGAGTTTGAGATATAGGTATCCTCATAAAAAAATTCACCCCCCATTTTCACTTCCCCTTAGGAGCGTAATTTCCCAAAATCCTTCCTTAGTGGGTGCCTACATAAAAGAAAAAGTACCTTCCAAATTTCACGTTCCTAGATTAGGTCAGTCAGGACTTCTTTTATATATCTAGATAAACCACTTCTAAATCTGATCAGAGAGAATTCAACAAATGCATGATAAAAAGACAATACAACAGCACTTAGGGGTAGATTTAACAAGCAGCAGATGCTGCTTTCTACCCCCGAAGTTTCAGGTCCATCTGAAACTTAAGTTAAGAAGCAGCGGTCGTAAGACTGCTGCTCATTAACTGGTCCGCCACCTTTTAGGTGAGATTATCTAACTTCTTTAACTCAATAACATTTTATTAATTCTAAAATAAGATAAGGGCCCTTTATATAATTTATATTAATTTCAGATTATACATTTCTTACAAAAATGTTAGCAAACAGATTGAAAACATTAATTCATAGTATTATTTATACAGACCAAACTGGGTTTGTTCCAAGAAGATATTCAGCTTTTAATATTAGGAAAGTTTTACATGTGATAAATAAATATCTAGGTCCAAGACGTCAAAAAGAAACTCTACTGGAGGTCTTTCTGCTATCTTTAAATGCTGAGAAGGCATTTGATAGGAAAGAATGGAAGCATGTTTTTGTCTTGACAGAAAATTTATTTTTACAGGGTCTTTCTTAGATTTTATTAAGACGTTATATATGCCCTTGTTTGCTTATATCTGGGTTAACGATGAGCTGTCTTCTGGATTTAAACTGGGTAGGGACACACGGCAGGGATGGCCATTATTTCCCTTGTTATTTAATATGGCTTTGAAACCTCTGGCTTTTAATCTAAGACACATACAGGAATTTAAATTAATAAAGATTTTTTTTTACTTATTTGAGAATGTGAATAAGTGTAGACCCTTCCTCTTGGTATTCAATAAACTTTGATCAAATTGGGACAGAGCGAGTTCATTTGATTAAAATGGTAATTTTTCCTAAACTATTATGATGAATTAATCTCTCACCTCTTACTAGCATCTACTAAAAATTATCACACTTCCACTTTTCTTTTGTGAATAATGTACTGTACTTTTACTTTTTTTTTCACCCCTCCTTTCTTAGACAACAAAAAGATTTAAAAAAATCATTGAACTAAATGATATTTTGATTCTTAATGTATTTTACTTATTCATTTGACTATAAACAATGTAATATTCAAAGGAGTAATCCGGAGACTTGTTGAATTAAAATAATATGTCCTTTATTAATCCATCAATGTTAAAACAGATTTGCAGCTTCAGTCAGTTTATTCCATCTTAGGGTAGGCTTGTCACTAATGCTGACATGTTTCGGCTACTTCTGCCGTAATCATAGCTTGATTAGTGACAGCCAAGCCTCTGTTTAAAAAGCTGATGCCCTCACTCAATTGGTTAAATGAACTTGACATCTTAGCCAATGCCCCATTTTTCTTTTGTTGATAGAAATTTAACATGAAACCTTTTTTAGACATAGTATATCTATTGCTAAAATATGCTACACCAAATGGGGATACAAGTACAAATGGGGATACAAGTTTAAATTAATGCATATTTCCAAGCTGTTGCCTTTATCTTGATTATCATTATGTGGCAAACTACATTCAGTATATATGGATATATATATATATATATATATATATATATATATATATATATATAGATTACTGTGGGTTTTAAAAAAGCCAAACCATAAACATATATGGTGAACTTGAACATATATATATACATGTATATATATACTTGTACACATACATGTACACATACATACACAAATGCACAGATTGAACCACATATAACTGTACAGATAACTACAATTATTCCTTTGTGTGTCTATTAACATTATTGTAATAAATATTATTTTATTTTATTTCATCTTAATTCACTAGTCTCAAGATCCAATAATCTTCATGTCTGGCCAACATTTTATCCCTGTTTCCTCCTCTTTTCGGTATGGGGATATTTTCAACTATGTTCCATGTCAAACTACTAGGATTTTTGTCATGCCAGTACTTAAAATGCATGACCAAACATATTCACGATCTGACCTCCCTTGAGGTCATTCCAATGTACTGAAGCTTACATAGGGAACAAATTAATAAACAGACAACATAATTTTGTCTGCAATTGAAGCATCTATTATGAAAAAACCTTTCCTTAGTGGCTTCACTTTGGAATTATTAACTATTGTCCTTATCCTTTTTTAATAATAATTCACTCCTCCTGCGTTTTTTGACTTCTTCTTTTATCCCTTCTACCATTTTTCTTGCATATTCTCTGGATACTAGCCTTTCTGTTAATTCATTTGCTTGCCTATTAAAGGTTTCTTTTTCAGAACAATTCCTCAATGTCCTTACAAATTGCCCTTTAGTTATGGCTTTGATCACTCTTTTCAGATGACTGCTTTTCGCATGTAAAATCGTGTTTTTAGCTGTTTCTTTCCTGTAAACTTGAGTTTCAATGTGGCCCCCTTTTTCATCGGGGACAACTCTCAAGGTAATATCTAAATAGTTTATACTCAATGTATCTGAATCATGGGTGAAGCTTAGACCTATATCATTCTTATTTAAATCCTCCATAAAGTTAGTTAACTCATATTCACTTCCCTTCCAGATCAGTATCAGGTCATCAATAAACCGTTTGTAAAAAACTATATTGTTTCTGAATGAGTTCCCCTCTCCAAAGATGTGGAACTGCTCCCACCACCCCATATAGAGGTTAGCGCAGGATGGGGCAAACTTTGCACCCATAGCAGTTCCACATCTTTGGAGAAAGAACTCACCCTCAAAGCTGAAATAATTGTGTGTGAGCAAATAACCTGTCACTTTAAGTATATACTCACAATATTCTTTAAGTAATTACCTTGGCTAGAGATCCATGTTTTACATTTGATGAGGTCTGTGATTTAGCCTCTATGAATGACCCATACTTAAAGTGACAGGTTATTTGCTCACACACAATTATTTCAGCTTTGAGGGTGAGTTCTTTCTCCAAAGATGTGGAACTGCTATGGGTGCAAAGTTTGCTCCATCCTACGCTAACCTCTATATGGGGTGGTGGGAGGAGTTCCACATCTTTGGAGAGGGAAACTCATTCAGAAACAATATAGTTTTTTTTACAAACGGTTTATTGATGACCTGATACTGATCTGGAAGGGAAGTGAATAGGAGTTAACTAACTTTATGGAGGATTTAAATAAGAATGATATAGGTCTAAGATTCACCCATGATTCAGATAAATTGAGTATAAACTATTTAGATATTACCTTGAGAGGAGTTCCCGATGAAAAAGGGGGCCACATTGAAACTCAAGTTTACAGGAAAGAAACAGCTAAAAACACAATTTTACATGCGAAAAGCAGTCATCCGAAAAGAGTGTTCAAAGCCATAACTAAAGAAGTTAAAAAACGCAGGAGGAGTGAATTATTATTAAAAAAGGATAAGGACAATAGTCCAAGATCAAAATTTGATAAACAGGGATAACATTCCTAACAACTTACAGTGAGCAGTATGGACAAATCTGTGATATAGTCTCTAAACACTTTTTAATGTTAACGGCGGATGAGGATCTAGCTGATACAGTAAGAAAAGGTTGCAAGTTTGCCTTTAAAAGAGGCCTCACTATAGGTAATAGAATAGCACCGACTAACTTAAAGAGTGTCAACCAGGGCCATCAAAGTTCATGGCTGGACACTAAAGCAGTTTATAAGTGTCACAATATTGACTGCATTGCCTGTTCACATGTGGAACAGGGCAATGGATTCCAAAGTGAAGCCACTAAGGAAAGGTTTTTTCATAATAGATGCTTCAATTGCAGACAAAATTATGTTGTCTATTTATTAACTTGTTCCCTATGTAAGCTTCAGTACATGAGAATGACCTCAAGGGAGGTCAGATCGCGAATATGAGAACATGTGGGAAATATTAAATTAGGCACATTGACAACACCTTTGGTCATGCATTTTAAGTACCGGCATGACAAAAATCCTAGTAGTTTGAAATGGACCATAGTCGAAAATATCCCCAGACCGAAAAGAGGAGGAGACAGGGATAAAATATTGGCCAGACAAGAAGCTTATTGGATCTTGATACTGAAAACGAGAAAACCAACAGGTCTAAATAGTGAATATGATCGAATAAATTACTGGAATTAGACAATTATTCAGAATCAGTGGTATGATGAGTGAGTTGTAATGAAACATAACAAAATGTAATGAATTAAGATGAAATAAAATAAAATAATATTTATTACAATAATGTTAATAGACACACAAAGGAATAATTGTAGTTATCTGTACAGTTATATTTGGTTCAATCTGTGCATTTGTGTATGTATCTAACAGAACAGTGAATATGTAAGGAGCGCCTAATTGAAAGGCAAGGTCAGCACAACTGGGCCAAGATCAAAATATGAGGTCAACACAATCGATAGTGAATAGGGTCGTTAAAGAATGATGTGAAATGTATAATTAGCATAAACAATGTCAATTTAATCTCTAATTTAAAACTGTGTAGGTATAAAAGTGTTTACATAAACATATGATACAAATACATTTAATAACATGGATCCATGATACAATGATAAAGATAAAAGACGAATATAGATAAAATCAATTTGCAGATATAAATGACAGTATGAAAATAAAAACAAATGTGAACAATATAATCAGTGTAAAAACGACAATGTATGATCACTCCAAAGTAAAAACAATATGAGATAATAAGTGCTCCTGTGTACAATGTGCGTCTTAAGTGACTAAAAACTCACAAACTGGTAAAAACTAAAATGTTACCAATAGTCCAATGAAAAAGTCCAATATTCAAAAGTCCAATAGGAATCCAATGATCCACCTGATCCAATTAGTGTTTACAGTTCCAATTGTGTTTATAGTTCCAATTTGTGGATGAGTGAAGTAAGAATAAAAATAAATGTGTTCAATATTATTGATGATGTGGTGAATGAATTATGGAGGAAAAAATTGCGCAAAGTGTGTCCAAAAAAATCAGTCAAAATCAAAGAAAAGTAAGAAACTCAATAGAGAATTAAATCTGTTGAAAAATACACTTAACGAAACAAATGATAATAACAATGAACAGATAAGTGAGGATCCACAACCAGACAATTTGACAAACAGTACACATAAAAATGAGGGGGAGTGGACCAAAGTAACATATAGAAAAGATAAAGCGAGGCCAACACTTAATGAACAATACATCCAGAGAGGAACTTACACTGACTCCAGATCTTCTAATTACAATCAAAGATGGGGGACAGGCAGTTACAATGAGACTGCGAATAGATATCAGAATAGAGGTCATTGGAACCCCTACCGCCAAAACCACATGAGAGATAATTGGGAGGGGAATAGAAATACGAATTGGAACCATAAGATGAGACAACAAAATAGAGATTTCTATCAATCTAGTTATGAGAGACAACCAAAAAGAGATTACCATCAATCTAACTATGAGGGATCATATGACTATCAGGACTATACCCCACGCTCAAGATGGAACCAAGATGATAGACACACACATGGTTATAATCAACCACCAAGATGGAACCAGAATAATGGATTAAGATATGAATACAACCAATCTCCGGGATGGAGTAGGAATGGAAGACATGAATATAATCAATCTCCGGGATGGAATAGGATTAGAAGACCAAATAATGATAATTGGCATTATCATCACTCCCGAAGAAGAGACCAAGGAGACAGATTCAACAACAATCAAAATCACCATCATAATGGAGATTACCAACATCAAAAGGACACACCAACTACATCATACAAAGGACCCTATGAGGATACCAGAGAATGGAAGACCCCGCGGTTGGACCGCGCACAAGGGAACAAAACACTGACCCAAAAAGTAGGTTTAAAGAACTCGGATGCAAGTCCAAGTGCCTCCACCTCCAGAAATCCTTTTTTAGAATCACATCAACAAACCACCAAGGAAGTGGAAAGAACATCAACGAAAAGAAAGATGTCGAATCCAGACGACCCCCAGGTTCCAACCGAAAAAAGAAAAACCATAGAGGGAAGAGAGGTGGAAAGAGAATAAACAGAGACAAAGGAGTGAAAGGAGAGGAGAATAAGCTGACGGATGATAATAGCACTGCCAAAGGGATATATAACCTTAGCTCTACTACTCTATCAGGACAGGAGAACTCTATACTCACTTTGCCCCTTCAAGAAGCCTAAATAAATTTGAGACGTTCATTAACGTTAAAGAATTTGTGAGGAAACTCACGTTAAAAAGACATTTTATGAGGTCACCCTTGGAACAAGTAAGGGGGATGACAACGTACTACACCGAAACCGAATCCAATACGGATGAATATCGACATACAGATCTTAAACCAAGATCGACTTTTTATCCGGTAACAAGTAAAGGGAGCGCAATTGAGTCATTTGAGACTATAGTGTGTAGTGAACTGAAGGATATACACCATACTAAGCTCATTAAACATAAGCAGAACTTATCAAAGAGCCAAATGAACACAATCAGAACCCTTGAGAAGAATAAAGGCCTGGTCATTAAACCAGCGGACAAGGGAGGGGGAATTGTAATCCTCGACAAGGAGGATTACGAGGCCGAGTGCAATAGGATTCTATCCGATAGAGAAACATATGAGGTCCTAAGGAAGAATCCAGTAGTGGAGTTCAAGGAAGAAATCAATCAGATCTTGGGGGAGGCCAGCGAGAAGAACATACTTAATAGTAAAGAATATCGATATATAGGAATAAAACATCCTATCACTCCAGTGTTCTACTACCTCCCCAAGATCCACAAGTCACTCCACCAACCTCCAGGAAGACCTATAATCTCTGGCATCGGATCTCTAACAAGTAATTTGTCAGAGTATCTTGATAAGAACCTCCAAAAATATGTTGTGACCCTACCCTCATACATACGGGACTCAACACAGATACTAAACATCTTAGAAAACATTGAGTGGGAAAAAGGATATTTATTGGTCACCTGTGACGTGTCCTCCCTCTACACCAGCATACCACATGATAAAGGTGTAGAGGCAGTCCAATATTTTTTGAACAAAGATATTACCATACCGGAAGCACAGAAGCAATTCATCATAGAAGGAATCAGATACATCCTCACACATAATTATTTTAACCACAATGGTATATTTTACAGGCAACTATGTGGCACAGCCATGGGGACCAGGTTTGTGCCTAGCTATGCCAATTTATACATGGGCCAGTGGGAAATGATCTTCTGGGACTCTTGCCCAGCAGGCGTGGACCTGGTCTCCTATCATCGATATATAGATGATATTTTAATGATCTGGAAGGGTACTAGAGAGGACTTAGAATATACCATCCATGTGATGAATAATAATACTCAAAATTTGAAATTCACGCATGAAATTAGCAGCTCAGAAATAACATTTCTGGACTTAAAGATTACAGTGGAAGAAAACAAAATAAAAACTTCAACGTATTTTAAACCAGTGGACTGTAATAACTACATACACATCAACAGCTGCCACCATACCAGATGGAAACAAAACATCCCAAAGGGGCAACTACTCAGGCTTAAGAAGAACTGCTCGGACCCCGAACTGTGGGAGGATCAAGCTGAGACACTTAAAGCAAGATTCCTAGAAAGAGGCTATGAAGAAAACACACTAGACAGAGAAATTGAGGCAGTCAGGAATAGAGATCGAAAAGAACTTCTTAAATATAAAGATAAGAAGACCAAGACTCTAAACGACCATGGAACTATCGATGTAGCATTTATAACCCAATACAGCGAAAACCGACATCTGATAGAAAAAATCATTGAGAAGAACTGGTCACTTTTAAAAAATGATGACGTTATAGGGGAGACATTAACAACCAAACAGAGATTTATATATAGAAAATCGGACAATCTGAGAAATATGTTATCACCCAGCATTCCACGATCACAAACCACAAAAATCCATGATGTTTTTGGGAACAATGTAAAAGGTTTCTACCCTTGCATAAGCTGCAAAGCATGCAAAAGGGGTCTAAAGATGAAAAAATATAAATCAAAACACTCAGAGAGAGAACATCAAATAAAAGACCTTATAAGATGTAATAGCAAAGGAGTTATCTATATCATCCAGTGTAGTTGTGGACTGCACTATGTAGGCCAAACTTCAAGGCTATTGAAAGATAGAATACGCGAACACATCTTACAGGTAGAACATGGTAACACAGAGACTGTCCTATATAGACATTTCACAATTTACCATAAGAGTAATCTGAAGGATCTAAAATACTTTGGGATCCAATTGGTGAAACCAAACTGGAGAGGAGGAGACTATGAACGAAAACTCCTAATATCTGAATCCAGATGGATTTTTGAACTTGACTGTTTGTATCCTAAGGGCCTGAATAACAAAGAGGACCTATCACATCTATTACATCTCAACAAGTAGAGCCCTAAAGGTCCCTCATGGTCACAGTTATGATTATCTCACAATTATCCCTATATATATATATATATATATATATATATATATATATATATATGTCTCGATGATTAGCTAGGTTCCTAGAATAATCCACCCTCAAATAGATTCTGAACCTTATACAACCGATTTCGTATGTTTGATATATTAATAGTTTTTAATTCCCAATTTTAAACAAAAAAATAATATTTTTTTTAAAAATAATTTTAAACAATTTTTTATGAAATGTATTAAATATATCGATCGGTACCATCTAACCATAGACTGGCCTCAATCACCCACATTTTAATCTTAATTTTAACCTTAATTCTAATTTGAACCAATCATGGTTTTTAAATCTAATTTATACATTATTAATTGATCTAATTATCGCATTTTTCACATATATTACTTATAGTGTCTCAGCACACCCATATGTCTTAGCACACAACATCACCTCCTATGTTACATCTCAGTGTATACAGCCCTCTGGAGAGATATCACTAATCAATTACAATCAGATAGGGTATAAGAACTATTCCCAATAAACCTTATCTTGGGGACAACAGATATATCCATCAACATACATCCTCTTCTACACAATCATAACAACATGAAGTTGGATATCCAGATTGGTAGATTGGAAGATTGTTTTTTAAATAAACGTGCGATACAGTTTTAAATATAAAGTTTAAGGTATAATTTCCCATATTTCTCTAACCCAACAGTTACCACTAGACATAATTTTAGACAGATCACCTTTTAGATAGCATTATGGGACATCTAGAACAAGATCCCGTTATGATAATATTAAGGTTGGGATTTTAATGCTCATCATACAAATCGTTAATATATAAGTTTTTAGAAAAATCTTGATTCATATTATCAACTAATAATACACATAATCATGAAGACCGGAAGTAATGGCATCCCCTGGGTTAATACTAATGCCAGATCGAACAATTGGCGAAATAATCGTTCAATCATATAGAAACAAAAGGACATACTCGAGACTAACATCTTGGGTTATTATTGCTCACAACAATAATATTTTCTATTGAGACCATATGGAATTCTAATATCCCACAGGGGAATTAACAAAAATATCCGGAAAATATAGGAATATAAATATCCGGTATCACACTTCCGGTGGCAGAAAAAGATTATACATCTGACCTCACAATAAACTTCCGGGTCATAGGGTCAGAAAATGAGCGCAAATCAAACTATTTTGGCGCCATTTTAAGGCAGCAAACATATAAATTGCTCAATTTTACTCACTATATACCAGTCTTGAAAAAGGCCCTATTGGTGGGCCGAAACGCGTTGACCTATATGGTGAGTTTCATTTCAATATATTTCAGTTAATTTAAAACGTTACTGCTCTATGTTGTATTATTTCTTTTTTACAGGTTGGGAGTTTTTTTTTCGTTTTTTTACTTTTTTGCTTATAGCTGAGCACCATCAAGAATTTCACCAACACTATATCTTTGGTTTTTTCACATTTGATTCACATTTTATCACAAGGAATTTTTTGATTTCTAACTTTATTTTTTGAATTTTTATTATTTTTTGAATCTTTGACTGATTTTTTTGGACACACTTTGCGTAATTTTTTCCTCCATAATTCATTCACCACATCATCTATAATATTGAACACATTTATTTTTATTCTTACTTCACTCATCCACAAATTGGAACTATAAACACAATTGGAACTGTAAACACTAATTGGATCAGGTGGATCATTGGATTCCTATTGGACTTTTGAATATTGGACTTTTTCATTGGACTATTGGTAACATTTTAGTTTTTGTGAGTTTTTAGTCACTTAAGACGCACATTGTACACAGGAGCACTTATTATCTCATATTGTTTTTACTTTGGAGCGATCATACATTGTCGTTTTTACACTGATTATATTGTTCACATTTGTTTTTATTTTCATACTGTCATTTATATCTGCAAATTGATTTTATCTATATTCGTCTTTTATCTTTATCATTGTATCATGGATCCATGTTATTAAATGTATTTGTATCATATGTTTATGTAAACACTTTTATACCTACACAGTTTTAAATTAGAGATTAAATTGACATTGTTTATGCTAATTATACATTTCACATCATTCTTTAACGACCCTATTCACTATCGATTGTGTTGACCTCATATTTTGATCTTGGCCCAGTTGTGCTGACCTTGCCTTTCAATTAGGCGCTCCTTACATATTAACTGTTCAGTTAGATTTTCTATTGGGTAACTAGGAACCCAATTTTAAGGGAGCTACAGGTCACATCTCAAGTTAGCGCTGTCGGAATATCCCACTTCCATTTGTGTATGTATGTGTACATGTATGTGTACAAGTATATATATACATGTATATGTACAAGTTCACCATATATGTTTATGGTTTGGCTTTTTTAAAACCCACAATAATCTATACAAATATATATATATATATAAATATATATATATATATATATATATATATATATATATATATATATATGTATCCATATATACTGAATGTAGTTTGCCACATAATGATAATCAAGATAAAGGCAACAGCTTGGAAATATGCATTATTAAACTTGTATCCCCATTTGGTGTAGCATATTTTAGCTACAGATATACTATGTCTAAAAAAGGTTTAATGTTAAATTTCTATCAACAAAAGAAAAATGGGGCATTGGCTAAGATGTCAAGTTCATTTAACCAATTGAGTGAGGGCATCAGCTTTTTAAACAGAGGCTTGGCTGTCACTAATCAAGCTATGATTACGGCAGAAGTAGCCGAAACATGTCAGCATTAGTGACAAGCCTACCCTAAGATGGAATAAACTGACTGAAGCTGCAAATCTGTTTTAACATTGATGGATTAATAAAGGACGTATTATTTTAATTCAGCAAGTCTCCGGATTACTCCTTTGAATATTACATTGTTTATTTTCAATTTTGGAGCCAGTAAAGGAGACCCGGTATGATGAATGTGAGGCCACAGATCACGAGGGGGTGAGTACGTAGTCACAGTCCACACAGGAACGGCGTGAGAGACACAGACACTCACAGGGAATCACAGTGAGTCTGGAGGCTTGAGGAGGGGAAGAAGGCCCACCCGGCACGGAACGGATGATAAGGGCATCCCCTAGGACCGAGCTCCGGTGGGATCGTGAAATTTATACATGTGAGTAATCACGCTAGTGTGTATTTGCTTATCAGAGGTATTCTGAATTAACAGTATGAACGACAAGTGTGGTACCACCCCCTGAATTGTGATTGAATAGGCACTGGACTTAATGGTATAGGGCTTGATATTGCATGTTATTCATTTGACTGTCTGATAAAAAAAATTCCCACAAGTCCTAATTAGATTAAGGGTGATATGAAAAAAATATATTATATTGTTAAGATTTATGATATTGTCTTTTAGAGTTTCTGATTAAGTCTTATGTATTATTTGTATTTATTTGTTTATTTTAAAAGTTGGAAACATATTGTACACTTATCTGCGTATTTCCCTAATAAAAATGTAAATCAAAGAAATAGAAAGAAAAGGAATTGAAGTAATAGGGATCTTAATTTGTTTTTAAAACATTTACACTTGCATGATATGCTATTCTATAGCAACTTAACTGAAATGTCTTGTAATTACAAGGTTTTACTGGCCCTTTAAAGTCATAAAAGAAGGTGAAGTTTCTGGAAATCCAGGGCCATGTTTTCCATTTGGCAATATAAGCAACTAAGGGCACCTTTTTTTAGAGGGGCACCTGCCTGGCTCCTAAAGTAATAAAACTTTGCATTTCAAAAGCATGTGTTAAGTAGAGTCAGGTGTTGAGTAGTGATGTCCCGAACTGTTCGCCCGCGAACGGTTCATGGCGAATATAGCTTGTTCGCGTTTGTGGGCGAACACATGGCGATGTTCGATCCGCCCCTATGTGTCATCATTGTGGAAACTTTGACCCTTTATGTCACAGCCTCCTGACACATTAGAGCCAATCAACATCAGACACTCCCTCACAGACCCTCCCAACTACTTGGAATCCGCCATTTTAGACTCATAACGACCTTGCTTTCTTAATGTGAGGACGTGTTGTGTTTTTGCTCCTGACATTAATAGGAAAAACATAGCTAGGCTAGTGTATTTACAGTACAGAAGGACTCCACTCATCTCTGCTGCAAGCACAGCACCCCAAAAAGCCCTTTTTAGGGCTATATTTCGTGCCTTTTTTTTCTTTTTTTTTTCTTTTTCTTTTTAGTAGCATTTGCTTGGCTTTCAGGCTGTGTGTTTAAGGCTCACAGCATATGCTGTGACTACTGCCACCACTGATATCTCCCTAACAACATTAGTTTAAATTTAACTAACAAAAAAATGTAATTATTTTTCTAGTGTAATTTTTTTTTCATTTTCTATCAGGCCAGTGTCACACAGCATATACTCTGGTTCATTGCTCTGTGCCAGCCAGCAGCCACCAGTGTTAATATCCGTTTATAACATTATTTTAAATTAAAAAATAAATAAATATATATTTTGCTAGTGTAATCTAATTACATTTACTATCAGGCCTGTGTCTGTCAGGCTCACTCAGCATTAATATACCTCATTTTTTTTCAGTCTTTTGGTTAATTGGTCTGTGCCAGGCAGCCACCCAGCACTCATATCTATTCTTCTTCACCTTAATTTTAATATATAAAAAAAAAAGTTTAAATTTGTTTGCTAGTATAATCTAATATAATTTTCTATCCGGCCTGTGTGTTTTGCTGACATACAGAGCCTACTGTGTTTACTTGCTGCCCTCCCTAGTTTATGAGCCACGACTCATATGTGTTTAACCTTTTTTTAATTCCCGCCCCAAAAAAAATAATTTCAATCATTTTTCTAGTGTAATCTAATAGTATTTTCTATCAGGCGTGTGTGTATCCGACTTACAGAGCCTACTGTTTTTAATAGCTGCCCTTCCAAGGCTATCAGCCACGACTCATATGTATGTGCTTAACCTTTTTCTTTAAATTTCCAAAAAAAGTCTTTAAATCATTATGCTAGTGTAATCTAATTGTATTTTCTATCAGGCCTGTGTCTAACTGTCTATCTGACTTACACAGCATACTGTTGTTAATTGCTGCCCTACGTAGCAGCCAGCCAGTGTGACCACTCATAGAGTCATATGTGCATTGCACTTCTTAACATAATTTTAACATTAAAATCTAAAATTTTAAAATATTTTGCTAGTGTAATCTAACTTAATTTTCTATCAGGCCTGTGTTTTTGTCACTTACACAGCATACTGTGTTAAATTGCTGCCCTACCTACCATCCACGACTCATATCTGCCAGCCTGTGTGCCAGGCCCAACTAGCCAATTAGTGGCACCAATAACAATTCTTGTAACAGTATATAAAAAATATATATAAAAATATATCTCCTAGTGCCATTGAATTGCATTTACCTCCTGCCTGCCACTGCCAGCCTTTTGTGCCAGGCCGTCTAGCCAACTATTTACACCAATCATAATTGTTGTCACAGACAGTATAGTTACTAATTAAAATTAAAAAAAATTTGATTGTTGATCTTAATCCTCAGTTTGCTCGTGCCCTAGAATTGCACTTTTCTACTGCCTTCCAAGCTTGTGTGCCAGGCCTACTTGAAAAATATTTACACCAATCATATTTGTTGTGACAGTATTCTTAATAAATAAAAATTAAAATTGTTGGTAATAGTTGTTGAGAATCCTCAGTTCGCTGGTGCCATTGAATAGCACTTTCCTGCTGCCTTGCAGCCTGCTGTGAGCCAGGCCCACCTAGCCAATTGTTGCCAGCAATCATATTTCTTTTAACAGTATTGCAAAAATTTTCAATCATCACTGTTTTGACTGTCAGTAATCAGTCTCCTAGTGTCCTTGAATTGCATCTACCTCCTGCCTGCCAGCCTTTTGTGCCAGGCTGTCTTGCCAACTATTTACACCAATCATAATTTTTTGTCACAGTATAGTTATTAATTAAAATTAAAAAATTCTTAATTGTTGATGATCTTAATCCTCAGTTTGCTCGTGCCCTAGAATTGCACTTTTCTACTGCCTTCCAAGCCTGTGTGCCAGGCCTACTTGAAAAATATTTACACCAATCATATTTGTTGTGACAGTATTCTTAGTAATTAAAAATTAAAATTTTTGTTAATAGTTGTTGTGAATCCTCAGTTTGCTGGTGCCATTGAATAGCACTTTCCTCCTGCCTTGCAGCCTGCTGTGTGCCCGGCCCACCTAGCCAATTATTGCCAGCAATCATATTTCTGTTAACAGTATTGCAAAAAATGTCAATCATCACTGTTTTGACTGTCAGTAATCAGTCTCCTAGTGTCCTTGAATTGCATTTACCTCCTGCCTGCCAGCCTTTTGTGCAGGTCGTCTTGCCAACTATTTACACCAATCATAATTTTTGTCACAGTATAGTTACTAATTAAAATTAAAAAATTCTTGATTGTTGATGATCTTAATCCTCAGTTTGCTCGTGCCCTAGAATTGCACTTTTTTACTTCCTTGCAAGACTGTGTGCCAGGCCTAGTTGAAAAATATTTACACCAATCATATTTGTTGTGACAGTATTCTTAATAATTAAAAATTAAAATTTTTGTCAATAGTTGTTGTGAATCCTCAGTTTGCTGGTGCCATTGAATCGCACTTTCCTCCTGCCTTGCAGCCTGCTGTGAGCCAGGCCCACCTAGCCATTTGTTGCCAGCAATCATATTTCTTTTAACAGTATTGCAAAAATTGTCAATCATCACTGTTTTGACTGTCAGTAATCAGTCTCCTAGTGTCCTTGAATTGCATCTACCTCCTGCCTACCATCCTTTTGTGCCAGGCCGTCTTGCCAACTATTTACACCAATCATAATTTTTGGTCACAGTATAGTTACTAATTAAAATTAAAAAATTCTTGATTGTTGATGATCTTAATCCTCAGTTTGCTCGTGCCCTAGAATTGCACTTTTCTACAGCCTTCCAAGCCTGTGTGCCAGGCCTACTTGAAAAATATTTACACCAATCATATTTGTTGTGACAGTATTCTTAATAATTAAAAATTAAAATTTTTGTTAATAGTTGTTGTGAATCCTCAGTTTGCTGGTGCCATTGAATAGCACTTTCATCCTGCCTTGCAGCCTGCTGTGAGCCAGGCCCACCTAGCCATTTGTTGCCAGCAATCATATTTCTTTTAACAGTATTGCAAAAATTGTCAATCATCACTGTTTTGACTGTCAGTAATCAGTCTCCCAGTGTCCTTGAATTGCATCTACCTCCTGCCTGCCAGCCTTTTGTGCCAGGCCGTCTTGCCAACTATTTACACCAATCATAATTATTGGTCACAGTATAGTTACTAATTAAAATTAAAAAATTCTTGATTGTTGATGATCTTAATCCTCAGTTTGCTCGTGCCCTAGAATTGCACTTTTCTACAGCCTTCCAAGCCTGTGTGCCTGGCCTACTTGAAAAATATTTACACCAATCATATTTGTTGTGACAGTATTCTAATAATTAAAAATTAAAATTTTTGGTAATAGTTGTTGTGAATCCTCAGTTTGCTGGTGCCATTGAATAGCACTTTCCTCCTGCCTTGCAGCCTGCTGTTAGCCAGGCCCACCTAGCCAATTGTTGCCAGCAATCATATTTCTGTTAACAGTATTGCAAAAATTGTCAATCATCACTGTTTTGACTGTCAGTAATCAGTCTCCTAGTGTCCTTGAATTGCATCTACCTCCTGCCTGCCAGCCTTTTGTGCCAGGCCGTCTTGCCAACTATTTACACCAATCATAATTTTTGGTCACAGTATAGTTAATAATTAAAATTAAAAAATTCTTGATTGTTGATGATCTTAATCCTCAGTTTGCTCATGCCCTAGAATTGCACTTTTCTACAGCCTTCCAAGCCTGTGTGCCAGGCCTACTTGAAAAATATTTACACCAATCATAGTTGTTGTGACAGTATTCTTAATAATTAAAAATTAAAATTGTTGGTAATAGTTGTTGAGAATCCTCAGTTTGCTGGTGCCATTGAATAGCACTTTCCTGCTGCCTTGCAGCCTGCTGTGAGCCAGGCCCACCTAGCCAATTGTTGCCAGCAATCATATTTCTTTTAACAGTATTGCAAAAATTGTCAATCATCACTGTTTTGACTGTCAGTAATCAGTCTCCTAGTGTCCTTGAATTGCATCTACCTCCTGCCTGCCAGCCTTTTGTGCCAGGCCGTCTTGCCACCTATTTACACCAATCATAATTTTTTGTCACAGTATAGTTACTAATTAAAATTAAAAAATTCTTGATTGTTGATGATCTTAATCCTCAGTTTGCTCGTGCCCTAGAATTGCACTTTTCTTCTGCCTTCCAAGCCTGTGTGCCAGGCCTACTTGAAAAATATTTACACCAATCATATTTGTTGAGATAGTATTCTTAGTAATTAAAAATTAAAATTTTTGTTAATAGTTGTTGTGAATCCTCAGTTTGCTGGTGCCAGTGAATAGCACTTTCCTCCTGCCTTGCAGCCTGCTGTGTGCCCGGCCCACCTAGCCAATTATTGCCAGCAATCATATTTCTTTTAACAGTATTGCGAAAATTGTCAATCATCACTGTTTTGACTGTCAGTAATCAGTCTCCTAGTGTCCTTGAATTGCATTTACCTCCTGCTTGCCAGCCTTTTGTGCCAGGCCGTCTTGCCAACTATTTACACCAATCATAATTGCTGTCACAGTATAGTTACTAATTAAAATTAAAACATTCTTGATTGTTGATGATCTTAATCCTCAGTTTGCTCGTGCCCTAGAATTGCACTTTTCTACAGCCTTCCAAGCCTGTGTGCCAGGCCTACTTGAAAAATATTTACACCAATCATATTTGTTGTCACAGTATTCTTAGTAATTAAAAATTATAATTTTTGTTAATAGTTGTTGTGAATCCACAGTTTGCTGGTGCCAGTGAATTGCACTTTCCTCCTGCCTTGTGTAGGGTTACTTCTTTTGTTTCTTAGCTCTGCTCTGGCTGATAAGGGTGCAGCACACGTTTTCTTCAGGGCCCTGGGGTGACCACTGAAATCACACACACATGCAACTGAGTGTTTTCACAAAAGTCCCCTTTATTGAAGAACACACAAAGAATTTATAGTGATGTATACGTCATACATGAGGTCACAGGAAATATATAAAAAACGTAGTTAACTTCACAGCTGCATAAGGGGCCCACAGGAAATAAGAATGTTGTTATAGCACATAACAGAATATGCCCATATAACCATTTGTAGAGAGGATCATATTAGAACCATATGTTACAACTTATACAAAAGAAACTTGTGGAATGCTGCATTATAAACATGCGATACTAGATTTAAGGTTACCCTCAATATGCTTAATATGTGAGATTCAAATTACCCATATAACATAATATATATAATATATATATACACATATATATATACATATATATATATATTTATATACATATATATATATATATATATATATATATACATACACATACACATACATATACATACACACATACATACATACACACACATATACCCATCATTCCCCTCTTTGATCACATCGTGATCACATAACCTGTAATGTTCCTACAATATAAACTATCTGGGTCTACCTCTAATTAAATTTTGCAGTTGAACTTTTTCTGCATCTTGTATCATACCTGATATTTTCTTTCGTAAAGTACAAGACATGTAACAGTTAAACAATGTTAATAATAGTAAACAAATAGGTGTAAAGTGTCCAGCATCTTCAGGCGAGTAATAACATGCCGTTATTAATACTATTGGGATATACACAAAGATCAATATCCCCATTAGGAAAAGGAAGATCTTGCAGAAATGTCTTGGATCCATGATTGAGATTGTCATCCTGGTCTTTGTGAGGAGTGATCGATACCTTATCACCCACTTCTCCTTTGTGAGGGGTGACCGATAGCTTATCACCCGCTTCTCCTCTCTTTGGACAGAGTTTCACTCGTGAAGCGAGTATCCAGATGTCCTTGTCGTCAGTCAGTACGGCAGTCCTGGTTACAGCGATCACAGTGACTGGCTTGCTGAACGGGAAACCTCCTTTCTTTGCTTTATTCAGCTGGCGAATGCAGACCAGATCTCCAGGCTTGAAAGGATGGGTTGGTTCCTGTGAGGGAAGAGGTAAACGGGAAGACACATCACCATAGATGCCATTCAATTTATCAATCAATTGTTTTACATATTGTTCCTTAATACAATCTAAATCACCATTTTTAATGATGTGGGCCTTTTACCCATGGAGTCGGGAATGGTCTACCCATTAGGACCTCAAATGGAGACAACCTGGTTGTCCTATTTGGGGTCATTCTGATTTCTGCTAAAATCGCAGGTAAATAGTTTTGCCATTTAACCCATGTACCTGCTGTTGCCTTTAAACGTTTTTCCTTGATATTGCGATTCATTCTTTCTACAATCCCTGAGCTTTGAGGATGGTAGGGGAAGTTCCAATTAATCTGTAACCATTCTACTAACTCATGTGTGATTTTACTAATGAACGCTGGACCGTTATCAGAATTAATCTGAAGCGGACAACCAAATCTGGGAATTATTTCAGTGGCTAAAATTTTAGCGACTGTTTTTGCATCTTCCCTCTGGGTAACAAAAGCTTCTGGCCACTTAGAAAATTGGTCAACTATTGCAAGCAGATATAATTGTTTAGTGACAGTTTTTGGAATATGTGTAAAATCAATTTGTAGATGTGTGAATGGGGCTGTAGGTGGGGGTAAGTGGTCATGCTGGGCTTTATTGGGGATGGTTGCATTGGTCTGTAAGCAATATACACATCTATTAATATATGCCTTGCAATGATCACCTATACCTCTAATGTAGAAAGATTGCTTCAACAAGTTAGTTGTTGGTTTTATACCTAGGTGTCCAACACCATGGGCTTGTGCTATAAAGAGTGGTGCACTGCTTTCCGGTATGCCCACCTTCCCCTCTTTAGAAAACAAACCATTCTCATCTAAAGTTAACCCATTAGTAGTCCAGAAAGATATGTCACTAGGAGTGGCATGTCCCTGGAGTTCAAGAAGTCTGTAGGACATGAAGGTGGGGCTAAAACAGCATACATACGGATGGTGGATCTGGGTGTATGAGAAACATAAGCAGCCTCTTTAGCAATTTTATCTGCAAGCGCATTACCCAAGGAAATAGGGTCAGACTTGTATGTATGTGCACGGCAATGTATGATCGCTATGTCCTTTGGGAGTTGTATGGCCTCTAAAAGGTCATTAATCAGGTCTGTATGAGAGATGGTCTTGCCATCTGCTGAAACAAAACCACGATGTTTCCATATCATACCAAAATCGTGCACAACCCCAAAAGCATAGCGAGAGTCAGTGTAAATGTTAACAGATTTATTTTCAAACAATTTACATGCTTTTGTAAGTGCTATTAATTGTGCAGCTTGTGCAGAAGGATAAGGAATGGGGCCTGCATCTAGAACAATGTCTGGTAGTTGCACAACGGCATAGCCTGTCTTATAAATACCGTCACTAGGTCGGGAACAAGAACCATCAACAAACACATTATCAGCATGGTCAAAAGGTTTATCCATCAAGTCAGGTCTTGGTGTGGTAATGTGGTGTATTACCTCTATACAATCATGGTCTGTTGGAAAGTCTGGTGATCCTGTAAGTAAGGCACTAAGTATTTGAGTTGGCCCTGAGGATACACTACTATATTTAATAGTCAGATTTGTATTATTCAGTAATATACATTCATAACCAGAAAGTCTTTGAGAAGTCATGTGTTGGTTAGTGACATTTTTTACAAGATGTAAAACTTGGTGACTAGTGTGTAGTACTATTGGATAGCCTAATGTGATTGTTTCAACCATCTCTACAGCCATGGCGCAAACCGCCAATGCTCGGAGACACGCTGGCATCCCTTGTACCGGTATTGGAACTACTTTGGAAAAGAAAGCTACGGGACGCATATTGCCTCCACTGTGCTCTTGGGCACAGACAGCAGCCATGGTTTTACAATTGTCCCTCGCATACAAGTGAAATGGTTTACAATAATCAGGTAGTCCTAAAGCAGGGGTACTAATAATGCTAGTCTTCAGAGCTATGTAGGATTTAGTCATGTCTGTGGTCCATTGTATATGTTTAGGGCTATCCCCTTTTGTGGCTTGCCTTAGAATGGAATCATGATGGGAGCACTCAGGAATCCATTGTCTGCAATAATTAATCATACCTAGAAAGGTGAGCATGTCCTTTCTAGTAACTGGCTTTGGGATCTGTTGAATCGCTTGGATTCGTTTGGGACTAATGGACCGGTGGCCTTGGGAAAGCACAAAACCAAGGTAATCCACTTTTGTCACTCCTACTTGTAGCTTATGTTTTGCTATTTTATGACCTTCAGCAGCAAGGTGTTTTAACAGACTTATTGTATCTACTGTATTTGCCTCCTGGTTAGGACTACACAACAGTAGGTCATCGATGTACTGAAGGAGGACGGAACCTTGGCTGGGAGTCCATGACCGCAAGGTACGTTTGAGCACCAGCGAGTAGACCGCAGGTGAGGCCACATAGCCTTGAGGGAGGCGTGTCCAGGTAAGCTGACGCCCATCATAAAAAAAAGCCATAAGTAGCTGTGTCTCAGGGTCCAATCGGACTGAAAAAAATGCGTTAGCTAAATCAATGACTGTAAATATACAGGCGTCATGTGGAATGGCTGTGAGTAAGGTTGTAACATCTGGGACTATTGGGGCAATTGGGATTACTATTTCATTAATTGCCCTTAGGTCTTGTACTAACCTATATTCATTGTCTTTCTTTGAGATCGGATTTATGGGGGTATTATAGGGAGAAACTACTGGACGGAGGATTCCTTGTTTAAGGAATTCCTTTATCATGGGTCTTATCCCTTCTTTCTTTTCTCTAGACAATGGATATTGTTTAATAAACATTGGAGTAGTATTAGGTTTTAATCTGGCTTTATATGGGGTACACTGAACTAAACCAACGTCAAGTTTTGAAGATGCCCATACAGAGGATGGGACATCTGTCAATATGTCATTATAAAAACACAGATTAGTGGACCCTAGACTCACGTCTAACCCACCCTGTCTAGTGACAGCTACTTTCAAACCAAGGGGACCCATAAAATCATGACCCAAAAGGTTAAGGGGACACCCAGTTATAATACGAAATGGGTGCAAAAGTTGTTGGCCAGTACAGGGTACCTTAACTTCAAGTGGCGGTGTGATGCGAGTCAGCACTCCATTAATCCCTAGAGAAGGTTCAGATTTTCCAGTAATGCCATCATACATATTTGAGCATAAGGCAGAGCATGTAGCTCCTGTGTCTACTAGAAATGGTAGGGGTTCTCCCTCTACTTCTAGGACTAAGTACGGTTGCTCATGATAACTTGTTGACACAACTGGAAAAATTGGAGTGCTACCTTCTAGGCACCCCTATGGCCATTGTATGTTGTGTTTGGGTGCCTCCATGGGTGCAGGGGCTATGTAAGGCTGTCTGTTGTACTGTCGGGGATTGTAAGGGGGCCAGAATTATTAGGGGGTTTTGGGCATTCATTTTTCCAATGTCCCTGTTCCCCACAGTTAAAACAATGTGTTCTGTTTGAAGTATAATTCCCTCTAGCTCTTCCTCTAGCTCTCCCTCTACCTCTCACATACATTCTGTTACTCCCTGTATTATCCCTTTCCCTGGCCTGGAATGGATCACAATGTTGTAAACTCTGCTTTTGATAAAAAGCAGCGTTTTTTCCCTCTAATTTCCTGATGTCAAAACAACCTGCCCCTTCTTTTTCATGAATTCTTTTCAAGAATTCTGCTGGAGTCAACTCCGGCCAATCAGAGACAGGTTGTTTCACCAACAAAGAAAGCTGAGGTTGCATATTACTAATGCAAGTCTGGACCTTCAGAGAGCCCATTGCATCTCCTGATTCCATTCCAGCCTCTTCCTTCCAGCATTTATAAAAACGCTTAACACATTCTACTACTGTTTCCTTTGTATTCTGTTTACACGCTAGTGCAATTGACATACTTTGTTTATCCTTCCATATTCTATGCATTTCTATACTTAATTCTGTCCACATTTAATCAAGTCCCTCACGTGTGTTTAGGGCATAGTTAATTGTTGGATCTCGACTCAATTTACTAATACTCTTTACATTACCCCACTCCCAACCTGATTCAGGGTCATAGTCTAGAAGTGCATCAATGATAATTCTTATGTCTGTCTGTGTCATGTTTTGTCCTTGTAACATTCTTTTTAAATACATAATACAAGCTGATGGATGTTGACGGGGGTTTGGGGCTCCCTTGGTAATTTCCCTTAATTCACCCGGGGACAAAGGTTTAATAATTAATTGGTCTCCAACAGTAAGAAATGGCATACTAGCTTCTGGTACAGCTGCCTCCTCCTCCTCTACTTCTTCATTCCCTCTTTTATATTGTGGGGTTATTGTAGGGGGGTAGGAAGGTGTTACTGGTTCAACCTTAATCGGGGGTTTGGGCATAATTGGGGGTTTAGTGACCTGGTATCGGGGAGTTACAGAAGGTCCTGGCAAGGTCCATTCCTGGGGTACCTGAGCAGAGGCAATAGCAATAGTCTCTAGATCTATGTCACTAGGGGATGGGAGGCTAGGATATAGTCTGTTATATGATGGCAAAGGTAGGTGAGGGGCATTATATGGGGCAGGGGGGGGGTGAATATGCTCTCTGTCTTTGCTTCTCACTTTTACCCTTCTTTTTATTCCCATCTATATCAATATATTGCCAGTATGGAGCAACAGTCAGCCAATTTTCCCCACCCTTTTTCATATAATCCATATTCCATCTTGGATCACCTTTATACCATGGAAATGCCTCTTCATCACCTAGACACAACCCTTTTACCATATTCATATGAAATTTATCATTATCCCCCTTTCTGGGGAATGGATCAGAGCTTCTCATAGCTTCTGTCCATTCTGCCATATTCTGAACCCAAGGAATAATATACATAAACCCATCGGGCGACACCCTTCCCACATAATCTTTACATTTTTCTCCTTGCCAAGGTGATGGAAATTGTTTAGACTGGGATTTGCCCATTCTCAACTCCTAACTTATCATTTAAAACTTTTACAACAAAATATAATACAATACAAAAAAAATAAATAAATAATAAAAAATAATAAAAAAAAAAAATACAATACCTTTACCTTTAAGAGCAATTAATTATTGAATCTTTTTTTGCAAAAACCACATTAACTAGAATGGTTGTACTCCGTTACCAGTTATTGTGCTTAATGCTTAAGTTTACAACAAGAGAGAGAGAAAAAAATATCACTATGCTGATCCTTTCAGTAGTTTCTGGCATTAATTATCTCTAGGTCAAAGGTCACCCTTCACCAGAAAAAAAATGTAGCCTTTTAACTAACATTCAGAAACAGCAATACATTACTTCCTTAACACTTTATAATAAACAGTATTTTGCCATACAGCATATTTAAAAGCAAGCAGCATAAAAATTCATATAAACAATGCAATATTTATCTTATAACTTTAAAGCAATGTTAGCCATACAGCGTATTTCAAAAGCAAGCAGCAAGAAAATGTGTGGTTTAACCCTTCAGCCAGACTTAATATAACCTGATTTCTACCAAAGAAATCTATTATTCCCTTTTTATTTTTAATCTACCAAAGATTTAATTAGAATCTACCAAAGATTCATATATATATTTAACCTGATTTCTACCAAAGAAATCTACTATTCCTCTTTTTAGACAATAGTTAGAATCTACCAAAGATTCACATATATATTCCCAACTATTCCTATGTAAAATGAAACTTAAGGGGTCTCGTGGTAAGAGAAAAAAGGTCAGAATAAAAAAGACTCTTTGTTCAACTCACCTTCCGAGAGTTCCCTGTTTCATCCCACGTGTCTGACACCAGTTTGTAGGGTTACTTCTTTTGTTTCTTAGCTCTGCTCTGGCTGATAAGGGTGCAGCACACGTTTTTTTCAGGGCCCTGGGGTGACCACTGAAATCACACACACATGCAACTGAGTGTTTTCACAAAAGTCCCCTTTATTGAAGAACACACAAAGAATTTATAGTGATGTATACGTCATACATGAGGTCACAGGAAATATATAAAAAACGTAGTTAACCTCACATTTGCATAAGGGGCCCACAGGAAATAAGAATGTTGTTATAGCACATAACAGAATATGCCCATATAACCATTTGTAGAGAGGATCATATTAGAACCATATGTTACAACTTATACAAAAGAAACTTGTGGAATGCTGCATTATAAACATTTGATACTAGATTTAAGGTTACCCTCAATATGCTTAATATGTGAGATTCAAATTACCCATATAACATAATATATATAATATATATATACACATATATACATATATATATATATATATATATATATATATATATATATATATACATATATATATATATATATATATACATACACATACACATACATATACATACACACAAACATATACCCATCACCTTGCAGCCTGCTGTGTGCCCGGCCCACCTAGCCAATTATTGCCAGCAATCATATTTCTTTTAACAGTATTGCAAAAATTGTCAATCATCACTGTTTTGACTGTCAGTAATCAGTCTCCTAGTGTCCTTGAATTGCATTTACCTCCTGCCTGCCAGCCTTTTTGTGCCAGGCCATCTTGCCAACTATTTACACCAATCATAATTGTTGTCTACAGTATAGTTACTAATTAAAATTAAAAAAAATTTGATTGTTGATCTTAATCCTCAGTTTGCTCGTGCCATTGAATTGCACTTTTCTACTGCCTGCCAGCCTGTGTGCCAGGCCCAACTATCCAATTAGTGCCAGCAATCATATTTCTTTTAACAGTATTGCAAAATTTGACAATCATCACTGTTTTGACTGTCAATCTGCAGTCTCCTAGTGCCCTTGAATTGCATTTTCCTCCTGCCTGCCTGCCTGTGTGCCAGTCCCAACTAGCCAATTAGTGCTACCACTCATATTTATTGTAACAGGATTGGAATTTTTGTTAATCATAACTGTTTTGACTGTGATTCTTCGGTCTCCTAGTGCCATTGAATTGCAGTTTCCTTTCTCCCAGCGTGTGTGCCAGACAGGCCCATTTGCCAACTAGTGCCAAACAATCATATTTGTTGACACAGTACTTGTAATATTTTAAAAAATTAACAATTTGTGATTTTTAAAACATCTGTCTTTTTTGTTGTTGTCAGTCTCACAGCGTATACTGTGCCAACTTTCACAGTGCCACCACTCAATTGGTGTAATAGTATTGTTAGTGTCCATTTAAAAAAAAATGACAGGCAGAGGCAGGCCACCCCGCAGGTTCCGTGGTCGTGGTCGTGGTGCTGTGATTCCTTTAGACCCTACAAATATGCACATTGTTCAGACGCCGGGTGCCAGGGGGGACGCAAAAACTTCTGAGGAGGACCTAGTTGAATGGCTAACACAGGACACCCAATCTTCTTCAGCTTCCGCTGCTAGTCCTCCTAACCTTGACGCACCATCTAAGTCCAGCTGTGCTTTGGGCAGGTCTCAAGTGACCAGTGCCACTCCCCCGCCTGTCGCCACCACCAACACTAGCACCACAGCCGCTTCACTTGATCTGTCACAGGAGTTATTGACACATCATTTGGAAGAAATGAGTGATGCGCAACCATCATTGACAGAGGATGTAGATAATAGTGATCAGTCTCAGTCAGGCAGCATTACCGACATGGAGGTACGGTGTGATGATGATGATGTTGTACCCGCTGCTGCTTCCTTTCTTGATGTTTCAGATACAAGTGAAGCTGTTGATGATGATGTGTCGGTGGATGTCACATGGGTGCCTGCTAGAAGAGAAGAAGAAGAGGTGGAAAGTTCAGATGGGGAGACAGAGAGGAGGAGAAGACGATTTGGAAGCATGGGGAGGTCGTCTCAAGGAGCTAGTGGCACAGTCAGACAGCATGCATCGTCACCAGGGGTCAGCCAGACAGCACGCCGACGCCCATCAACGCATGCTGTTGCCACCACCAGAATGCCGTCATCGCAGAGCTCAGCAGTGTGGCATTTTTTGTGTGTTTCTGCCTCTGACAACAGCGATGCCATTTGCAACCTGTGCCAAAAGAAACTGAGTCGTGGGAAGTCCAACAGCCACCTAGGTACAACTGCTTTGCGAAGGCACATAGTCTCCCATCACAAAGGCCGATGGGAAGAACACATGAGTAGAAGCAGCACACAAAGTGAAAGCCGCCCTCCTCCTCCTGCTCCATCATCTTCAGCCACGTCAACCAGTGCTGTCCTCCTTGACCCCTCTCAACCATCCTCCACTCAGTCTCTCTTACGTAGCAGTTCCTGGTCATCTGCCCACAGTCAGGTGTCTGTCAAGAAGCCAATTTCTCAAAGTCACCCCCTTGCCTGGCGTCTGACAGCTGGCTTGTCTGAACTCTTAGCCCGCCAGCTTTTACCATACAAGCTGGTGGAGTATGATGCTTTCAAAAAATTTGTATCTATTGGGACACCGCAGTGGAATGTCCCTGGCAGAAATTTCTTTTCACAAAAGGCAATCCCAAACCTGTACTCTGTTGTGAGAAAGGAAGTTATGGCATGTCTGGCACACAGCGTTGAGGCAAGGGTCCATATGACCACGGATAGCTGGTCTGCAAAGCATGGTCAGGGCAGGTATATCACCTACACTGCGCATTGGGTAAACCTGCTGACTTCTGACAAGCATGGAATGCGTGGCTCTGCAGAAGAGTTGGTGACACCGCCACGACTTGCAGGCAGGCCTGCTGCTACCTCCTCTACTCCTCCTACTCCATCCTCTTCCATAACCTCTTCCTCAGCTGAGTCCTCTTCAACTTCTGCGTCTTGCTCCACATCTATGGCACCCCCCCCAGCTCCCCAGGTACTATGCTACATCCCGGGTACGGCAGTGTCACGCCGTCTTGGGGTTGACTTGCCTGAAAGCGGAGAGTCACACCGCACCTGCACTCCTGACCACCCTGAACGCACAGGTGGATCAGTGGCTGACTCCGCACCAACTGGAGATTGGCAAAGTTGTTTCTGACAATGGAAGTAATTTGGTGGCGGCATTGAAATTGGGCAAGTTGACACATGCATGGCACATGTGTGTAATCTAATTGTGCAACGATTTGTCCATAAGTACCCAGGCTTACAGGACGTCCTGAAGCAGGCCAGGAAGGTGTGTGGCCATTTCAGGCGTTCCTACACGGCCATGGCGCACTTGTCCGATATCCAGCGTCAAAACAACCTGCCAGTGAGGCGCTTGATTTGCGACAGCCCGACACGGTGGAATTCAACACTCCTAATGTTTGACCGCCTGCTCCAACAAGAAAAAGCTGTTAATGAGTATTTGTATGACCGGGGTGCTAGGCCAGCCTCTGGGGATATTTTTTTCCATATTACTGGACGCTCATGCGCAATGCCTGTAGGCTCATGCGTCCTTTTGAGGAGGTGACAAACCTTGTCAGTCGCACCGAAGGCACCATCAGCGACATCATACCATTTGTTTTCTTCCTGGAGCGTGCCCTGCGAAGAGTGCTGGATCAGGCAGTAGATGAGCGTGAAGAGGAAGCGGGAGAGTTGTGGTGTCCATCACCCCCACAAACAGCCGAATCAGCATCGCTTGCTGGACCTGTGGCAACGCAGGAAGAGGATTGTGAGGAAGAGGAGTCAGAGGAGGAATGTGGCTTTGAGGAGGAGGAGGAGGAGGAGGAGGAAGACCAAGCACAACAGGCATCCCAGGGTGCTCGTTGTTGTCACCTCTCTGGTACCCGTGGTGTTGTACGTGGCTGGGGGGAAGAAGATACCATCAGTGAGATCAGTGAGGAGGAGGAACGGGACATGATTAGCTCGGCATCTAACCTTGTTCAAATGGGTTCTTTCATGCTGTCGTGCCTGTTGAGGGACCCTCGTATAAAAAAGCTGAAGGAGAACGACCTGTACTGGGTGTCCACACTCCTCGACCCCCGTATAAGCATAAAGTGCCTGAAATGTTACCAAATTCCCGCAAGTCAGAAAGGATGGAGCATTTTCATAATAAATTAAAAACTATGCTTTACACAACGTATAAGGGTGATGTCACAGCACCACAGGAATGTAACAGGGGAAGAGATAAATTAATCCTCCTCCTCCTCCTCCCACGACCACGGCGGCAAGGACCGGATGCTTTCCTGACGTCTTGTTGATGGAGGACATGCGTACCTTTTTAACTCCCATGCACCATCAGAGCCTTTCGGGATCCAGCCCTAGAGAAAGATTCAACCGACAGGTAGCAGACTACCTAGCTTTAACTGCGGATCTCGACACTCTCAGGAGTGTTGGACCCCTTGACTACTGGGTGTGCAGGCTGGACTTGTGGCCTGAGCTATCCCAATTTGCAATGGAACTTCTGGCCTGCCCCGCTTCAAGTGTCCTGTCTGAAAGGACTTTCAGTGCAGCAGGAGGTTTTGTCACTGAGAAGAGAAGTCTCCTAGGTCAAAAAAGCCTTGACTATCTCACTTTTATAAAAATGAATGAGGGCTGGATCCCGAAGGGACTGACATTGGGCGATACATTTGAATAAAAAAGGCCTGATGATGAGATGAGCTGGCTTGGGCTACAACTGGTACACAGGCTGGCCTTTTTTTTTGGTTATAAAGCCGGAGGACTTGCTTGACTTATCCGCCAACAACTAGTGTTCAAGCCACAAGCTTTTAGGGCACTTGTTAAATTTTTTACAAACATCAATTTTTCTGGCCGCTGCTACAGCAGTTGCTACAACAATACCCACATTTTTCAGTCATTTGTACATTCCTAATTTTTCTGGCCTCTACTGCAGCTCTGTGGGTACAAAACTCAAAAAAAAAATAAGGCACATAACAATAGTGATTAAACTGTTACGAATTGTACAACTTAGCATTAGCAAACCACTCATATCTGGTGGACCATTAAATTGAACGCAAAATGCCACAAATTTGAAGGAGGAGGACCGACCAAGCATCTTTATCCGTCTCTTGGTTGCTCTAAATTATCTCCGTGTTCCATCTATGCCATACCTGTACTCTATTGTGCAAAAGGGTGGCATATGTTGTGTTTCATGCTGTTGTGCCTGTTGCAGGTCGTGGCCCATGATATAAAAAGGCTGAAGGAGAACGACCTGTAATGGGTGGCCCATCAAATTTTTAGAAAAATGTTCCTGGTTCCTCTCAATTATCTCTGGGTTTCTAAAATGGATGCCATACCTGTACTCGCTTGTGCAAAAGGATGGCATATGTGGTGGTGTTTCCTGCAGTAGTTTCTGTTGAGGGTGCTGGACCCTCTTATAAAAAAGCTGAGGGAGAACGACCTGGAGTGGGAGTCCAAGCATGGTTTTTGGGGCTATTTCACTTTTCAAAAAAATTATCTGTGGGTTTCTAAAATCAATGCCGTACCAGTACTCTATTGTTCAAAAGGATGCCATACGTCTTCTTTCCTGCTGGTCTTTTTTTTGAGGGTCCTGGACCCTCTTATAAAAATGCAGAAGGAGAAAGAAGTGTACTGGGTGTCCATCGAATCATTTGTTTGATTCAAATTCCCGGTTGCAACTAATGATCTATGTGTTTCTAAAATCAATGCCTTTCCTGTAATCTAATTTTCAAAAGGATGCCATATGTCCTCTTTCCTGCTGCTGGTTTTGTGTAGGGTCCTGTAGCCTCTGCTAAAAAAAAGGCCTAAGGATAAATAAGTGTACTGGGTGTCTAATCAATCTTTTTTTAGATTTCACGATTGCAACAAATTATCCCAGGGTTTCTAAAATCAATGCCTTTCCTGTAATCTATTAGTCACAAGGATGCCATATGTCCTCTTTCATGCTGTTGTTTCTGTTGAGGCTCCGGGAGCCTCTTCTAAAAAGGCCTAAGGATAAAGAAGTGTACTGGGTGTATAATCTATGTTTTTTTTAGATTTCACGGTTGCAACTAATGATCTCTGTGTTTCTAAAATCAATGCCTTTCATGTAATCTAATTTTCAAAAGGATGCCATATGTCCTCTTTCGTGCTGCTGGTTTTGTGGAGGGTCCTGGAGCCTCTGCTAAAAAGCCCTAAGGATAAAGAAGTGTACTGGGTGTATAATCTATGTTTTCTTAGATTTCACGGTTGCAACTAATGATCTCTGTGTTTTTAAAATCAATGCATTTCCTGTAATCTAATTTTCAAAAGGATGACATATGTCCTCTTTCCTGCTGCTGGTTTTGTGGAGGGTCCTGGAGCCTCTGCTAAAAAAGACCTAAGGATAAATAAGTGTACTGGGTGTCTAATCAATCTTTTTTTAGATTTCACGGTTGCAACAAATTATCCCAGGGTTTCTAAAATCAATGCCTTTCCTGTAATCTATTAGTCACAAGGATGCCATATGTCCTCTTTCATGCTGTTGTTTCTGTTGAGGCTCCGGGAGCCTCTGATAAAAAGGCCTAAGGATAAAGAAGTGTACTGGGTGTATAATCTATGTTTTTTTAGATTTCAAGGTTGCAACTAATGATCTCTGTGTTTCTAAAATCAATGCCTTTCATGTAATCTAATTTTCAAAAGGATGCCAAATGTCCTCTTTCATGCTGCTGGTTTTGTGGAGGGTCCTGGAGCCTCTGCTAAAAAGGCCTAAGGATAAAGAAGTGTACTGGGTGTATAATCTAATTTTTTTTCGATTTTACGGTTGCAACTAATGATCTCTGTGTTTCTAAAATCAATGCTTTCCAGAAATCTATTTTTCTAAAGGATGCCATATGTCCTCTTTCCTGCTGCTGGTTTTGTTGAGGGTCCTGGAGCCTCTTCTAATAAGGCCTATGGATAAATAAGTGTACTGGGTGTCTAATCCAGTTTTTTTTTAGATTTCCCGGTTGCAACAAATTATCTCTGGGTTTCTCAAATCAATGCCTTAAATGTAATCTATTGTTCAAAAGGATGCCATATGTCCTCTTTAATTTTTTTTTTTTTCTCTGTACTTTTGTTTATTTTAGAAAATGTTATGCACTTATAGTTTCACTAAGATTATGAATTTGCACACTGCCATTTTCCATGCAGCATTTTGACATGTCGTGTGATATGACTAGAAGATTGAAGAATGGTATGTTTTGAATCTGCTGAGCATAATAAAAAAAATAAAAAAATTAATTTAACTTGAGTTAATAACTGAAGCATGACTTCAGGAGTCAGGTTTGGTCGTAGGTAGTGGTTGTTGTTAGCAGATTATTTTTATTGCAAATTGCAATTGCCACAGCGTGCATAAAATGTGCATCACTAGTCCAAATCTTACCTTTTTTTTTCATTCAGGGGTGTCCGGCGCCATATTGAAAAGGCAAAAAACATGTCTCCGTACCCGTTGATATAAGGGGTGACTAGTGCTTTTACCAGGCTCCTCTTGGATAGCCCCAGAAAGTGTGACTATGAATCCCAAAAAGAAAATTAAATTAAGGTTGAAAACGAACTTCAAAGTAACTTGTAAGACCTGGAGCTCCTAAAACACACGTCCTACCGCAACAGCTATAGGCTCCGCCCCCCCCAAATCTTACCTTTTTAATGCCAATTGATATTGCCACAGCTGGAACAACAGTAAATAACATGTGCGTCACCACAGTCTCCGAAGATGTTGTCGGATGTATACAAAAACACTGATAAAGTATTCCTTTCGGGGCGCAAAGAGATGGCTACTGGAACACTACAGGAACTTCCCAAGAGTTGTTGTCTTGTGTTTCTGGTGATGTTGGAGACATCTGGGTAGTGTACAGGGAGGCCCAAAATCCTCTCCATCTCTGTGCACCACAGGACAGGACGTCCTTGTCATCCATAAGAACATGAAATTGCTTACATTTTCCTTGGTTCAAGAAGTTCAGCTTTTGTGGTGATAGTACAGAATTAAATAAACTTTGGTTTCCTACCATACTCAAGACAATCTTGTAGTTCAAGCTTCGGACTTGCTGTGGGAAACAGTGGCCTGTCCATACCAGGAAGATGATTTAGACAGATGTAATGGGCTCTGATTGCAGGTGACAAATGTTTATCGTCAATCATCAAAGGGGTTGCGTGCAGAATATGGCTGATGGCCCCTTATTCACATATTTGTCCAGAGCCACAACATTTGCAAACAGCCAGAAGAAAGGTCGGTTCTCACCAGCCTTAAGTTGAGCTTCAATTACCAAATGCTGATATTCAAAAAATAGACAAACAGTGCCTTAAAAAACACATTTGCAAAATGGATTCACCAGAGCAAGGTCATTGCAAGTACTTCCCACGGTAAAATTAAAATGCCACAACTCCGCAATCTTCACCTTCACATTATTATTGTCACACTACATTGTACTCCTATGCCCACCTCCCTGCTCTTGTTTTTTTTGAGGGTCCTGGAGCCTCTGCTAAAAAGCCCTATGGATAAATAAGTGTACTGGGTGTCTAATCAATGTTTTTTTCTATTTCCCGGGTCATATAAATGATCTCTGGGATTCTAAAATCAATGCCTTTCCTGTAATCTATTATTCAAAAGGATGACATATGTCCTCTTTCATGCTGTTGTTTCGGTTGAGGCTCCGGGACACTCTTATTAAAAAGGCCTGAGGATAAATAAGTGTAACGGGTGTCTAATCAATGTTTTTTTCTATTTCTCGGGTCATATAAATGATCTCTGGGATTCTAAAATCAATGCCTTTCCTGTAATCTATTATTCAAAAGGATGACATATGTCCTCTTTCATGCTGTTGTTTCGGTTGAGGCTCCGGGAGCCTCTTATTAAAAAGGCCTGAGGAAAAATAAGTGTACTGGGTGTCTAATCAATATTTTTTTCTATTTCACGGTTGCAAATAATGATCTGCGGGTTTCTAAAATCAATGCCTTTCCTGTAATCTATTATTCAAAAAGATGACATATCTCCTCTTTCATGCTGTTGTTTCGGTTGAGGCTCCGGGACCCTCTTATTAAAAAGGCCTGAGGATAAATAAGTGTAACGGGTGTCTAATCAATGTTTTTTTCTATTTCCCGGGTCATATAAATGAGCTCTGGGATTCTAAAATCAATGCCTTTCCTGTAATCTATTATTCAAAAGGATGACGTATCTCCTCTTTCATGCTGTTGTTTCGGTTGAGGCTCCGGGACCCTGTTATTAAAAAGGCCTAAGAATAAATAAGTGTACTGGGTGTCTAATCAATGTTTTTTTCTATTTCCCGGGTCATATAAATGAGCTCTGGGATTCTAAAATCAATGCCTTTCCTGTAATCTATTATTCAAAAGGATGACATATGTCCTCTTTCATGCTGTTGTTTCGGTTGAGGCTCCGGGACCCTCTTATTAAAAAGGCCTGAGAATAAATAAGTGTACTGGGTGTCTAATCAATGATTTTTTCTATTTCCCGGGTCATATAAATGATCTCTGTGATTCTAAAATCAATGCCTTTCCTGTAATCTATTATTCAAAAGGATGACATATGTCCTCTTTCATGCTGTTGTTTCGGTTGAGGCTCCGGGACCCTCTTATGAAAAAGGCCTGAGGATAAATAATTGTACTGGGTGTCTAATCAATGTTTTTTTCTATTTCACGGTTGCAAATAATGATCTGTGGGTTTCTAAAATCAATGCCTTTCCTGTAATCTATTATTCAAAAGGATGACATATCTCAATCTTTCATGCTGTTGTTTCGGTTGAGGCTCCGGGACCCTCTTATTAAAAAGGCCTGAGGATAAATAAGTGTAACGGGTGTCTAATCAATGTTTTTTTCTATTTCCCGGGTCATATAAATGAGCTCTGGGATTCTAAAATCAATGCCTTTCCTGTAATCTATTATTCAAAAGGATGACATATCTCCTCTTTCATGCTGTTGTTTCGGTTGAGGCTCCGGGACCCTCTTATTAAAAAGGCCTGAGGATAAATGAGTGTACTGGGTGTCTAATCAATGTTTTTTTCTATTTCCCGGGTCATATAAATGATCTCTGTGATTCTAAAATCAATGCCTTTCCTGTAATCTATTATTCAAAAGGATGACATATGTCCTCTTTCATGCTGTTGTTTCGGTTGAGGCTCCGGGACCCTCTTATTAAAAAGGCCTAAGAATAAATGAGTGTACTGGGTGTCTAATCAATGTTTTTTTCTATTTCCCGGGTCATATAAATGATCTCTGGGATTCTAAAATCAATGCCTTTCCTGTAATCTATTATTCAAAAGGATGACATATCTCCTCTTTCATGCTGTTGTTTCGGTTGAGGCTCCGAGACCCTCTTATTAAAAGGCCTAAGAATAAATAAGTGTACTGGGTGTCTAATCAATGTTTTTTTCTATTTCCCGGGTCATATAAATAAGCTCTGGGATTCTAAAATCAATGCCTTTCCTGTAATCTATTATTCAAAAGGATGACATATCTCCTCTTTCATGCTGTTGTTTCGGTTGAGGCTCCCGGACCCTCTTATTAAAAAGGCCTGTGAATAAATAAGTGTACTGGGTGTCTAATCAATGATTTTTTCTATTTCCCGGGTCATATAAATGATCTCTGTGATTCTAAAATCAATGCCTTTCCTGTAATCTATTATTCTAAAGGATGACATATGTCCTCTTTCATGCTGTTGTTTCGGTTGAGGCTCCGGGACCCTCTTATTAAAAAGGCCTAAGGATAAATAAGTGTACTGGGTGTCTAAACAATGTTTTTTTCTATTTCCCGGTTGCAAATAATGATCTGTGGGTTTCTAAAATCAATGCCTTTCCTGTAATCTATTATTCAAAAGGATGACATATGTCCTCTTTCATGCTGTTGTTTCGGTTGAGGCTCCGGGACCCTCTTTTTAAAAAGGCCTGAGGATAAATAAGTGTACTGGGTGTCTAATCAATGTTTTTTTCTATTTCCCGGGTCATATAAATGATCTCTGGGATTCTAAAATCAATGCCTTTCCTGTAATCTATTATTCAAAAGGATGACATATGTCCTCTTTCATGCTGTTGTTTCGGTTGAGGCTCCGGGACCCTCTTATTAAAAAGGCCTGAGGATAAATAAGTGTACTGGGTGTCTAATCAATGTTTTTTTCTATTTCCCGGGTCATATAAATGATCTCTGGGATTCTAAAATCAATGCCTTAACTGTAATCAATTGTTCACAAGGATGCCATATGTCCTCTTTCATGCTGTTGTTTCAGTTGAGGCTCCGGGAGCCTCTTATAAAAAGGCCTAAGGATAAAGAAGTGTTCTGGGTGTCCAATCAATGTTTTTTTTTATTTTACAGTTGCAAAAAAATTATCTATGGCTTTGTAAAATCTATGCCTTACCTGTCATCTATTGTTCAAAAGGATGCCATATGTCCTCTTTCCTGCTGTTGTTTTTGTTGGTGTCCGGAACACTATTCTAAAAAGGCAGAAGGAGAATGACCTGTACTGTACTGGGTGTCCAATCATGTTTTTGTTTTCAATTTCACGATTCATAATAAATATCTCTGTGTAACTAAAATAAATGCCATACCTGTACTCTGTTGTTCAAAAGGATGGCATATGTGGTGTTTCATTCTGTTGTGGTTGTTGAGGGTTGTGGCCGTGGGACGGCGTATAAAACGGCTGAAGGAGAACAACCTGTACAGCCTTGCTCCTCTTTTTAGGTAGGCCAGCTCTTTGCATACATGCCCACAGACTCTGTAACGCATGCCTCTTTTAGGGAGAGGTGCAGCCATAATGCAGGGTCAGAACCTTTGCCTGCAACTGTTATACTCGATTTTGCGAAAGGAAGTAAGCTTACCATGGTTCCCTGCACACACGTATTGTTGTTATATTTTGGTGAGGGTAATCATGATGGCCATGTAGACCACCACCACTGAGAGTCCTGGAAGTAACAGGGATGAGATGAAAGAGCTAAGAATAGTAGAACTTGAAACAACAGAGTTAGCCATGGGTGTTAGTGCAAAACCGCTTGGCTTTTTTTTGGCTTTGGGTGCGGCTATTCATGCAGGCCATATAGAGCTGCCACCATTCGGTGTCGTATCAGCTATTAAACTAATAAGAACAGTACTACCAAAATACAGCCAATGAAGGGCCTTAGGAAGACTGAGCCAAGGTTGGATTGTAGTATTTGGTTAGGCTAATCATGATGGCCATGTAGACCACCACCACTGAGAGTCCTGGAAGTAACAGGGATGAGATGAAAGAGCTAAGAATAGTAGAACTTGAAACAACAGAGTTAGCCATGGGTGTTAGTGCAAAACCGATTGGCTTTTTTTTTTGGCTTTGGGTGCGGCTATTCATGCAGGCCATATAGAGCTGCCACCATTCGGTGTCGTATCAGCTATTAAACTAATAAGAACAGTACTACCAAAATACAGCCAATGAAGGGCCTTAGGAAGACTGAGCCAAGGTTGGATTGTAGTATTTGGTTAGGCTAATCATGATGGCCATGTAGACCACCCCCACTGAGAGTCCTGGAAGTAACAGGGATGAGATGAAAGAGCTAAGAATAGTAGAACTTGAAACAACAGAGTTAGCCATGGGTGTTAGTGCAAAACCGCTTGGCTTTTTTTTGGCTTTGGGTGCGGCTATTCATGCAGGCCATATAGAGCTGCCACCATTCGGTGTCGTATCAGCTATTAAACTAATAAGAACAGTACTACCAAAATACAGCCAATGAAGGGCCTTAGGAAGACTGAGCCAAGGTTCGATTGTAGTATTTGGTTAGGCTAATCATGATGGCCATGTAGACCACCACCGAGAGTCCTGGAAGTAACAGGGATGATGAGATGAAAGTGCTAAGAATAGTACTACTTGAAATAACAGAGTTAGCCATGGGTGTTAATCCAAGACCGCTTGGATTTATTTTTGTTTTTGGTGCGGCTAATCATGCAGGCCATATAGAGCTGCCACCATTCTGTGTTGTATCAGCTATAAAAATAATAAGAACTGTACTATTAAAATACAGACAATGAAGGGCCTATGAAGACTGAGCAAAGGTTGGATTGTAGTATTTTGTTCGGCTAATCATGATGGCCATGTAGACCACCCGTAACAGGGATGAAAGTGCTAAGAATAGTACTAATTGAAACAACCGAGTTAGCCATGGGTGTTAGTCTAAGACCACTCTGCTTTTTTTGGGTTTGGGTGCAGCTAATCATGAAGGCCAGATAGACCTGCCATCATTTGGTGTTGTAACAGGTATTAAACTGCAAAGAACAGTACTACTTAACACAACCTACTTACCATGGGTCCCAGAGCATATGTTTGGTTATTATATTTTGTAAGGGTAATCATGCAGGCCATATAGACCTCCACCGATAAGGTGAGTATGAGTAACAGCTATTAAAATGCGAAGGACATTACTAATTAACACAACATAGTTACCATGGGTCGCAGACCAAGAGCAGATGTCTTATTATTATATTTTGTATGGGTAATCATCCAGGCCGTATAGACCTCACCAAATAGGGGGAGTTACAGAGATTAAAGTGCTAAGAATGGTAGTACTTAAAAAACAACCTAGTTAAAATAGGTACCAGACAGCATGTCTTATTATTATATTTTTTCAGGGTAAACAGGCAGGCCATATAGAACACCCCCGATTAGGGGGGGGGGACAGAGATTAAAGTGCTAAGAAAAGTACTAATTAACACAAGCTAGTTGGTTCCAAGAGCGCATGTTTAATTATTAGACTTTATTAGGGTAATTATATATCTAACAAATCTATCTATTTCTCTTCTATCGATTCTATCTAACTATCAATCTATGTATATCTATCTATCCTATCTATCAATCTATCTTCTGTCCGGGATGTTTTGAGACAGCCACTTTGGGAATGATAGTTGATTTAGGCCCATTATGGCTTAAAAGCAGACTCTGCATAAACTATGTAATTTTCCATGGGAGTTTTGCCAGGGATCCCCCTCCAGCATGCGACAGTCCAGGTGTTAGTATCCTTGAAACAACTTTTCCATCACTATTGTGGCCAGAAACAGTCCTTGTAGGTTTTAAAGTTCGCCTGCCTATTGAATTCAATGGCGGTTCGTGCGGTTCGCGACATCACTAGTGTTGAGTACATCCTGCTTGAACAAGTACTGGGAATGTATAGTTGAAGACACAGTTTTTTTACCCAAGCTTTATTACCATATCGAAAGGTGTACAATAAAGCAGAGGCTCATAAACAATCACGTATATCAATTACATAAATGACTCGTAAATAACATAGTAAACATTAGGAAAAAATGAAACTTGAAACTCTCAAACAGTTCTAATTGGTGCACTTGTAGGTTCTGGCAGTGCTCCAGTTGGGTCATCTCTGGGAGAGAGTGGTACAGCAGGATTTCAGGTTCGCTCTGAATAATCACCCCCAGAATATCTGACTTGGCTTTCAACACCTCGGTCCAGAAGTTTGGTAGCTTATATATATTTGAAATAGTGTGACTGGGAGTAATGCTCATAGTGCACTGCTGCTCGTAGGTAGTAAGGTTTCTACTCAAATATGTTCTATGCTTATGCTACATACTGTGCGAGTTGGACGTACCTGAACCAGGAGGAGAACAGCACAGCATCCTATTCCTGAAGTTTTGCTTGGGACATTAGTCTGCTGACAAACAACATTATTCCCTTCTTAAGTCTATAGGTGTCCCTGGAGGGACTCCTAAAAAAAATAGAGAATGTTGGGATTTTCCCTAATCAATAGCATAAGGAAATGAGGCATATGCATACTTGTGGTGAGTAGTTTGCCCCATTCTCTGAAAATTCCTCTGTTAGTGGATAACTAGGAATTAGCTTATGCTGTTTATGAGAGGACAACCACACCATTGTGTCCACTTTACCAGGATTAAAGATATTTCCATTTAAATGTGCTTTGTTCTCTTGGCATTCTTTGTTTAAAGCTAAATCTAGGTAGGGTCATATGCTATTTTCTAATCCCTTGAAGGCCGTCTTTTGTCTCAGTGCATTTTGACAGTTTTCCACAGTTAAACACTGATAGTTTATGTGTGCCATATAGATACCATTGTGCTCACTCCTGTGGAGTTATATATGAGTCAGAACTGATTGGCTAAACTGTAAGTCTATCTAAAGAACTAAAAAAGGGGGCAGTCTGCATATACTTAGATACAAGGTAATCACAGAGGTAAAAGGTATATTAATATAAACATGTTATGCAAAACTGGGGAATGGGTAATTAAGGGATTATCTATCTTTTTAAACAATAACAGTTCTGGAGCAGACTGTCCCTTTAAGATAACTAATTCTTTATGTGCGCTAACCCCACACTGTGTTAGACCAAAAGTGTGCAACCCAAATCGCATTACGCATGTTTTACATTGCAATGTGCTTCACATATATACAAATGTAATTTGTATTATTAAAAATATATTTCTATTTACATCTGATAATGTTAATGTTAAATAAATATATATACCTATAAATCTAATGGAATATACAGAGGTATAGGTTTTTCCCTGTATGTGAAGAACATTGAAATGTAAAATATTTTCAATAAATACACAGTAAAACACATTGTTAAATTTAATTTTTTAAACACACACACACTTTTATATATATATATATATAGCAAAGTCGAAAAGAAAATCCCAGAGGTAAAGTAAAAGAAAAAAACTTTAATTGTTCCAATCGATAAAACAAACCAATAGACTAATGTAATCATATGGAGACTAGACTAGTGTTAACCATCTACTAATGCATGTAAAATCTAAAGTAACATTATTAAATGTACCAATTGTATTCCATGGTTAAATGGAATAATCCATATTGTGATATTCACACATATAGAGATACACATGTATTAAAGAAGGTACGGTGGAAAGAGATATCTTTTTTATGCATGTCAGGGTTTGAACTGGTATTATAAATGGTTGGACAGGATTCTATATATGTATTATGTTGAATAAAATATAATACAATGTATGCAAGGTACAACAAGAAATGTAGAAAGTTCAGAAAATTTCAGGATCCAAGAAATGTATATATACACCAGCTAACTGCACACACATATATATAGACGTATGAAAATCTAAACGTGAACATATTAGTGTGTAATGTGCAATACAATGATGCATAGATCATTAAATAATGTATCAAACCCTTGAATTATTATGAGAGGGCACAGTCAATCACTATTAAAGTGGTTAAACCACTCCTCTCCTATTTTGATGGTAGGCAAATGATTGGGAATTCTTGTATTCACATAATTTGTCATAAGACTAATATATTGGAGATGACATTCAATACATATGATCTGGTAGATGACATAGGAGGACGTACAGTTGAGGCAAGACGAGATTTTAAACTCCTCTCCAGTGACTTCATACCAAAAAGTATATGAAAAGAAGCAGAACTCACAGGGTCTACTCCTCGACTTGTTCTGGAGCAGACTGTCCCTTTAAGATAACTAATTCTTTATGTGCGCTAACCCCACACTGTGTTAGACCAAAAGTGTGCAACCCAAATCGCATTACGCATGTTTTACATTGCAATGTGCTTCACATATATACAAATGTAATTTGTATTATTAAAAATATATTTCTATTTACATCTGATAATGTTAATGTTAAATAAATATATATACCTATAAATCTAATGGAATATACAGAGGTATAGGTTTTTCCCTGTATGTGAAGAACATTGAAATGTAAAATATTTTCAATAAATACACAGTAAAACACATTGTTAAATTTAATTTTTTAAACACACACACACTTTTATATATATATATATATATATAGCAAAGTCGAAAAGAAAATCCCAGAGGTAAAGTAAAAGAAAAAAACTTTAATTGTTCCAATCGATAAAACAAACCAATAGACTAATGTAATCATATGGAGACTAGACTAGTGTTAACCATCTACTAATGCATGTAAAATCTAAAGTAACATTATTAAATGTACCAATTGTATTCCATGGTTAAAAGGAATAATCCATATTGTGATATTCACACATATAGAGATACACATGTATTAAAGAAGGTACGGTGGAAAGAGATATCTTTTTTATGCATGTCAGGGTTTGAACTGGTATTATAAATGGTTGGACAGGATTCTATATATGTATTATGTTGAATAAAATATAATACAATGTATGCAAGGTACAACAAGAAATGTAGAAAGTTCAGAAAATTTCAGGATCCAAGAAATGTATATATACATTTCTGCACACACATATATAACTGCACACACATATATATAGACGTATGAAAATCTAAACGTGAACATATTAGTGTGTAATGTGCAATACAATGATGCATAGATCATTAAATAATGTATCAAACCCTTGAATTATTATGAGAGGGCACAGTCAATCACTATTAAAGTGGTTAAACCACTCCTCTCCTATTTTGATGGTAGGCAAATGATTGGGAATTCTTGTATTCACATAATTTGTCATAAGACTAATATATTGGAGATGACATTCAATACATATGATCTGGTAGATGACATAGGAGGACGTACAGTTGAGGCAAGACGAGATTTTAAACTCCTCTCCAGTGACTTCATACCAAAAAGTATATGAAAAGAAGCAGAACTCACAGGGTCTACTCCTCGACTTGCCACACCTGTACATCCCCCTATGCCTGAGCCAAGAACCTTGGTTTTCCTTTGTTATTAAACCAGCAGTTTAAGTTAGGATTGTACACTTTATCAGCACCTATATCGGGGGGGGGGGGGGGGGTTGCTTTTGGTTATCATCTCTTTTCCCCCCTGGTTTGTTTTATTGATTGGAACAATTAAAGTTTTTTTCTTTTACTTTTTTTTTTGCCTCTGGGATTTTCTTTTCCACTTTGTTGTCATACACTGTCCAGGTTTCCAGAGGCAAAGGGTGCTCCCATATATATTTTGGATTCTTACAGGCAGCTGAGGACATCGCTCTTCCGGACCTGTGATTGGCTAATGAAGATTATGTGATTGGACACACCCCCTGGACGACGGATTGCGGCAAGAGGCAGCTTTTGGAAGCTGGCGAATTGAAGCAGACACACCGTGGATCGGTAAGTGGGCACAGTTATATACTGTTTGAGCACAGGCTGCTCATAAAAAGGTCCACTACCGCCAGTGTGTATAGACAAGGGACATAAGTTTCACATGAACAGTGTCTAATATTCACTTATGGTACCTGGACTGATACAGCTGATTATTAGGCTATTTTGGACTTTGAATTCCGATTGAGAAAATTTGTGCTTGTTCTATATGAACTTTATGTTTGGTCACCTACAACATATGAATAGTGACTAGATATAGCTGCATATGGGAGTGTGTTTCCAGATTGAATTTAAAAGTATATCTTTCACTTGTGCATACAACTCTCTCTCTCTCTCTCTCTATATATATATATATATATATATATATAATAGCCCAATGCAATCAAATACATGGCCATATACCATATGCCTTTAACCCTTATTAAATAATTATTTTTTATTAGTGTTTATATGAGTGTAACAGTATATTATAATGTATATATGTTGTGTTTAGTGCAACTTTTATTTTTTCCCCAACCCTTTACGCCATGGTTAAAAGGAATAATCCATATTGTGATATTCACACATATAGAGATACACATGTATTAAAGAAGGTACGGTGGAAAGAGATATCTTTTTTATGTATGTCAGGGTTTGAACTGGTATTATAAATGGTTGGACAGGATTCTATATATGTATTATGTTGAATAAAATATAATACAATGTATGCAAGGTACAACAAGAAATGTAGAAAGTTCAGAAAATTTCAGGATCCAAGAAATGTATATATACACCAGCTAACTGCACACACATATATATAGACGTATGAAAATCTAAACGTCTAACCCGATGTGCGTTAAATTTGATTGCATTTACTTTCTACTTGTAATATCATATGTAATTGAGCGCAAACATTAGCGTGCCACTTGTAATCTAGCCCTTAGTTTGCCACATACTTTTATTCAACCAAGATGTGGGAGAGCATATTCTTTTAATCCTAAAAGCTTTCACAGTGTATGAGAAATCTTTACATGTTAACTTTGCTGAATTTATCTGACACGCAAGCTTAAAGCAAATAATATTAAATGGAGGTAGTGGACATTTTTCTATTTACATTTTTGGTGGGCCGATTCTAATTTATGTATCTTAAAAAACCCTAAAAATGCTTGTTTTAATATTATGTTGAGTGCATTACTTTTAATTAATTTACCTTTTAGTTAATCTTCTAGACATATTAATATTTATTATGTCCCCTCCCTCTTTAATGTCGGCATTTAGTTACCAATAATAGTAAACCAGATTTCAGGAAATTATTTTCATGCATAATAACTGAGCAAGACAAATTTCAGATGATTTAATAATCCAGAGATAATAGAGATAAGAATGTACACAATACATCTATTCTCCGGGTAGTTCAAATAGGATAACTCACACATTAAAGGGACACTGAACCCAAATTTTTTTCTTTCGTGATTCAGATAGAGCATGCAATTTTAAGCAACTTTCTAATTTATTACTTTTATCAAATTTTGTTAATTATCTTGGTATGTTTATTTGAAAAGAGAGAATGTGAAGTTTAGATGCCGGCCCATTTTTGGTGAACAACCTGGGTTGTGCTTGTTGATTGGACAGCACCAGTAAACAAGTGCTGTCCATTGTCTGAACCAAAAATTTGCTCTCTCCTTAGCTTAGATGCCTTCTTTATCAAATAAAGATACCAAGAGAACGAAGAAAAATTGATAATAGGAGTAAATTAGAAAGTTGCTTAAAATGTCATGCTCTATCTGAATCATGAAAGAAAAAATTTGGGTTCAGTATCCCTTTAAAGATCATCTCTAGGCATTATACACACTGCACGCAAATGGTAAGACAGGCGCCAAAGCAACAGGTGGATATTTTATAGAACATTAAAAAAACATGCTCTTAAAGGGACAGTCTACTCCAGAATGTGTATTGTTTAAAAAATAGATAATCCTTTTATTACCCATTCCCCAGTTTTGCATAACCAACACAGTTATTATAATATACTTTTTACCTCTGTGATTACCTTGTATCTAACCATCTGCAGACTACCCCATTGTTTCAGTTTTTTTGACAGGCTTGTAACGCCACGGGCGTGAGCACAATGTTATCTATCTGGCACACATGAACTAACACCCTCTAGCTGTGAAAAACTGTCAAATGCATTCCGATAAGAGGCAGCCTTTAAGGGCCTAGAAATTAGCATATGAGCCTACCTAGGTTTATTACTTTTATTATTAGGTTTTTGTAGAGAGCCAACAGATTCTGCAGCGCTATAAACATAGGTGGTATACAAGATAACATTTATAGGGATCAAATGGGTAGAAAGCCCTGGCTAGAGTTGCACTGTTGTAGTCAGCTCTTATGAAGGTGATCTACAAACAGCTGGGCTCAAAAGCTTACATGCTAAGGTGGTTCAAGGGGATAGCAAAGGAGGAGAGGACCTAGGGTTAGGAAAGGTTAGTGTAGGTTGTATGCATCCCTGAACAGTAGAGTCTTTAGGGAGCGCTTAAAACTTTCAAAACTAGAGGAGCGTCTTGTGGAGCGAGGCAGAGAGTTCCACAAGATGGCAGCCACTCTGGAGAAGTCCTGTAAATGGGAATGTGACAAGGTAACAAGAAAGAAGGAGAGTAGGAGGTTGTGAACAGAGTGAAGGGGACAGGAGGTAGAGTATCTGGAGACAAGGTCTGAGATATAGGGGGGAGCAGTGCAGTTGAGGGCTTTGTATGTCAGAGTCAGAATTTTGTGTTTAATCCTGGAGGCAAGAGGAAGCCAGTGAATGGATTGGCAGATAGGTGCAGCAGATTCATTGTTACAATTATGGATTGTGAAGGAGCTAGATGGCAGCTAGGGAGACCAGAAAGGATGGAGTTGCAGTATTCAAGGCAGGAAAGGATAAGAGAGTGGAATCAAATCTTGTGTAAGTTGTGTCTTGTGTAAGGAAATGTCTAATTTTAGAGATGTTTTTAAGGTTGAAGTGGCAGGCTTTAGCTATGGACTGAATGTGAGGACTGAGAGAAAGATCTGAGTCAGGTGTGACCCCAAGACATCAGACATGTGGGGTAGGGGTACAGATGGAGTTATGAACAGTTATAGAGAAATGGGGGGATGGATATTTTTGATGAAGGGGGGAAAATAAGGAACTCAATTTTGGACAGAAGTAGCTTAAGGTAGTGAGAGGACATCCAGGATGAGATATGAGAAAGACAGATGATATTAAAACCAATGGGACTTTATTAAGGAACCTAATGAGGATGTGTAGATTTAGAAGAGAAGAGGACCAAGGACAGAGCCTTGTGGTACCCCAACAGAAAGTGGTAACGGGGCAGAGGATGCCCCAGAGAAGGCTACAGTAAAGGTAGGGTTAGACAAGTAGGAATAGAATCACAAGAGAGCTGTGTCACAAATGCTGAAGGATTGGAGGGTTTGGAGCAAAAGAGGGTGGTCAACAGTATGAAAGACTGCAGACAGATCAAGGAGGATAAGCAGAGAGAAGTAGCCTTTCGATTTTGCTCTAAGAAGGTTGTTGGTAACCTTAACGATTGCTGTCTCTGAGGAGTGATGGGGGCGAAATCCAGATTGCAGTGGGTGAAGGAAGGAGTTTAATATAAGGAAATGGGATAAACGTGCATATATTAGCTTTTCAAAATGCTTTGAGGCAAGAGGGAGCAGGGAAATTGGGTGGTAGTTGGATGGGGAGTTTCGGTCGAGAGAAGGTTATTGTCAGGGTACCAGGAATCCGACTGAGACGTGAAATACTAAAATTATCACACCTTTATTAAAAATAACAAAAAATAATGAAGAGTCCAAAAGCCAAATGATAAGCCAGGAGTCAAAACCAGAGCTGGTAGTCAGATGAGCTGGGTCAGGAGCCAAAGTGAGTATTCAGATGAGCCGGGGTCAGGAACACAAAGATTAGCAGAGTCAGGAACAAGCCATGGATCAGGAACCAGAAGGAACGTCAAACAAGCCAGGTTATACACAGGAACAGGAACACAAGAACTCACAAAGAAGTCTGAGACAATGCAAGGGCAAAGGCAAACTGAACGGAGGCACTTTAAATAGTAAGTGATGGCATCATAATTCTGGAAAGTCCAAAGCAAAACAACAGCACTCCACATGAATAATATTTACCAATTCTTTATTGCAGCATAAGCACAACTGAAGCAGCAGCGACGTTTCAGACTACATGTCCTTAATCATGCTATACATCATTCTGGGACTGCAACATGTCTCTCACTGATGATGTTCTCCAGTTTGACCAAAAGAGGGCACCTAGGTATAGTGAGCAGTGTTACACACTCTGCAGCAGGCAGAGAGAGAGAGAGAGAGAGAGAGAGAGACAGGTGAGTAAAAATGCAACCAGCAGTTAATAACAAACAAAAGCAGGGTGAAACCCTAAAAGTACTTTTCCCTCAACAACACCTCCCCTGCAGGAGGACAAAAGGCTTATTGGGGAAATGGGCATGGAAGGCACGGAGGAGGGCGGGAGCATGAACATCAGAGGAGGGAACCCATGAAAGCTCCTCTGGACTGTAACCCCTCCAGTGAATCAAATACTGTACGTGACCTCTGAACATACAAGAGTCAATAATGCTGCTGACCTCATTTTCTTCATGGTTGTCAACAGAAATAGGATGGGGATGAGTTGCTGGAGATGCTCCTCCAAAACTGGAATACCCTGAGACATGAATGAATCGGGCAACAAGGATGGTTGAAACCCATAGTTCGCCATGAATGAGGACAACTGGAAGGAAGCATTGATAGCACTACTTGAAGCATTGATAGCAAACTCAATAATTGTGGTGATCTGAGACATAGCAACAGAGCAACTGTTCCAGAGCTTGGTTAGACGGTTCCGCAGCCCCATTAGATTGAGGGACCGAGGAGAAGGAAATATGGATCTCCATTTGGGCACAAAAGGAGTGCCAAAATCTGGAGACAAACTAGTTACCTCAGTCTGAGTCTATCTCCTTGGGTAACCCATGTAAATGAAAGACCTCCAGGGCAAACATTGAAGCAAGCTACTGGTGGTAGGCAACTTCTTCAAGGGAATTCAATGTGACATTTTGGAAAAACGGTCACCAACCGTCAGGATAACAGTATTGTCATTGGAAATAGGAAGGTCAACAATAAAGTCCATGGATAGATGTGTCCAAGGACGCTCACCATTAGCAATAGGTTGGAGAAGACCCACAGGAAGACTTTGAGGAGTCTTATTCTGCGCAGAGACTGAGCAGGATGCAACATATGCAGCAACATCGGAACGGAGACCTGGCCACCAAAATTGTCGAGTGACAGACCAAATCATTTGGTTCTTGCCCAGGTGACCTGCAGCTTTAGGAAAGTGGTAAGTGTGCAATAGTTTAGTGCAAAGATTCTCAGGTACAAAGCACCTGCCACTAGGTTTCTCTGGAGGGGCATGGACTTGTGCAGCCAAGATCTCCTCCCCCAAGGGAGAAGTCAAAATAGTATATATGGTGGCCAAAATATGTTCAGGAGGTATAACAAGAGTGGGTACAGAGTCCTTATTGGACAGAGGCAAAAATTACTATCAGGCAGGTAGGAGACCACATAATTGAACCGAGACAAAAATAGCGCCCATCTGGCCTGTCGGGGTGACAAACGTTTAGCTTCAGATAGGTAAGTCAAATTCTTGTGGTCAGTGAGGATGAGCACCGGGATGCTAGTACCTTTGAGAAGGTGCCTCCATTCCGCTGGGCATAATTTCTTAGAGAAGAAATAGCACGGATGCAAGAAACCCTCAGACGTAGGATATTGAGACAAGAGGGCGCTCTCTCCTATCTCAGACACATCGACCTCTAGAATGGAAGGCAGGACAGGGTTAGGATGAGCCAGAACTGGAGCTGCAGCAAATGCAGTTTAAAGACTCTCAAAGGCCTTATCTGCAGTAGGTGACCAATGGAGTGGATCACTCTCCTTAAGGGTCATGTCCATGATAGGTTTGACCAAGGAAGAAAAGTTTTTAATAAACTTTTTATAGTAATTGGCGAAGCCCAAAAAACATTAAATAGACCGAAGACCAACTGAGCGAGGCCACTGCAGAACTGCAGATAACTTGTCAGGTTCCTAAGAGAACCCTGCAACGGAAATTACATAACCAAGGAAGGTTACTTGAGTTTGAAGAAACTCCACAACACACTGTTCCAACATATCTCATAGGACATCATTAAAAAAATCTTGTAAAGCAGCAGGAACATTGCATAGGCCAAAGGGCATAACAAAATATTTCAAATGCCTGCTCCTGGTGTTAAATGCTGTTTTCCATTTGTGGCCCTCTTTGATCCTTACGAGATTGTAAGCTCCTCTCAGATCAAGTTTAGAAAAAACCGTAGCTCCCTTAAGATGGTGAAAGAGTTCTGTGATGAGCGGAATAGGGTAAGCATGCTCAGAGCAGGCGGACAGGTTATGGAACAGCGGTCTTTGTGACCGCTGCTTCATAACTGCTGTTTCTGGCAAGCCTGCAGGCTGGCCAGAAACACGGGGCATCAAGCTCCATTTGAATCTTGATAAATATGCCCCATGGTCTTAACTCACCACCCTTTTTCTTCATGAAGAAGAAGCCAGCCCCTGTTGGAGAGCAGGATTTGGGGATTATTCCCTGCGATAGGGCATCGGCAACATACTTCTTCATATTACTATTCTCCACAACAGATAGAGGGTAAACCCGGCCCCAAGGAGGAATGGCTCCAGGTTGCAAGTCTATGGCACAATCGTAAGACCGGTGAGGAGACAACATACCGGCACGCATTTTGTCAAAAACGCCTTGGAACTCTCGGTACCCCTCTAGCAATTGAGATACCAAAGAATTGCACAAGACTTTGACTGGTCTCTAGAGACAAATGGAAATACATTGCAGAGACCATAACAATATTTCAGACTGTAATATTCTATTACTCCTTTGGATGTATTTTAAGTGTGCTATACTGTACAATATGGTGTATAACTGGAGGAACACAGTATCAGGATTTAACTAAATAATGTATTTGTGACAAGTGCAGTAAATCCAGCTACTACCAAGTAACTAGTTTTTTAGAACTTGGCTTAATATTGCCTGTAACAAGTTGATAAATGTATCAGAAGTATGTGTCTGAGCTGTTACAAGACATAGCAAGGAAGGAAGTAAACTCACAAATGTGGAAGAGGGAACAGATTACATAGAGCTACAAATACTAACTGAGGATAATAGTCATGGAAAACTTAGCTACAAGTCACGCTATGTAGTACAGGCAAAGGGCGGCTAGATGCACACATTTGATCTTACTCACAACCTGCCAAATATCCAACAGTCCCCAGTAGCAGCGGTGCCGAGATCAGAGGTTGAGTGTCTGAAATGCTGTAGAGAAGAGGGTCGACAAGTTACGAAGTTAGGTGTCTGCAGAAGGTTAGATGCGGAGATCCGATAATATACACAGGTAACACTGTAAGGCAAAACTGGACACAAATGTTGTGTAAAGGCTAGCACATTATTGAGAGTGTATACTTCAATAAACCAGCAAAGGATGGTAGTGAGCTGGTAGAATATATACAGGTGTAAGATGGTAACAATTAAGCCTTAAGGTGGTAATGAAAGATGAGAGAAAAAGTCTATTAAGGTGGACTAGAGGGATGGAGCATGACACAGACCTACGCCAGTCAAGACTGGGATTGTCTTTTAGAGCCAAGGATAACCCAGCACAAATGGAAAATGCAGAGAGGTTATCACCTGGAACTGGAGAGTTTCAAATGGAGAGCCCCAACAGCTATGGATAACGGAGCAGTTAACAGAGGATAGTAAATATATTTAATGCAAGTTGTGCTGTACAGTATAATCTCATAACAGCATTGAAATTGTGTTAAAAATATTAAGAATTTTTTTTTTTTAAAACAAAAGAAACACGCTTCCTACTCGCTTCCCCATGCCCCACAACTGGGATTCTGATTATGTAAATTCTTACTAGTCATAGTTAGGAGTGCATTGGTGGATTTGTATCCGGATTAAAAAGCACCACAATCCTACTTTCTCTACTGGTTGATATCAGTTACTGTGCAACATTCTAAAGTGTATATTTGCAAGCTGAAACAATTGGTGTTAGGAATCAGTAATAATGGTCAAGTAACCAAGGATCAGTTCTTTATTGTGCTCTATGGAAAATAATGCATATGGTTTCCATCATAATGTTTTGAAAAATAAACTTTCTGGATTAGCTGCCACTTTTATCTTAATAAAGAGGATTATTTGACTGCCTGGAAAGGTTCCTGTCCCTATTCTCACATGGTTGTCTGGGTAATAATAATGTAGTCACCAAAAAGATGCAGCATCATTACCATGAATAGTGTATTTTTGCCACAATACAATAATGCCTATGCAATAATATAAATTTATATAACCCATCAGATGTTCACCCTAATCCCTTCTGAAAGGCCTAATCCCTTTAGCTGTTGGTGGCAACATGTAATAGGTTGTCACTTTGTAGCTGTAAAGAAGGGAAGATGCTCTAAAACATATATTTACAAAGTAAACCGTATGAAGTGCTCTTCAAAAGCATCCTTACTACTGATAGAACCATATAGGTTTTACTTACCATCCTACAGATATTCATTTTGATAATTGTAATGCTGATATTGAAAAACACTCTATGACGCCGGGTAGACTTGCCAACACCAACATATCAAGGTTACAAACCATGACATTTTACTGTTGCTATTTTAAATGTTAAAATGCTGGTGTTGATTTCATAATAAAATACCCAGATATTAACTACTATATTTATTCACAGTATAGACGCAGAGTTTTAATACCAGCCTTATGTTGGCTCAACCAACATATCTACACCAGCTGCCTGAACAGTTTCATGATGAAAGACATCTCAAAATAACCTACAGTCGCTCCAATTATCTTACTGAGAGATACATATAGTTCCTCTTGGGTTTCAATCAATCACACACATCTGTGACCAATGTTTTTTTATAATGCACGAGCATTCACCTTGCCTTAGGCTCCTGAATCAGTGGTTTCAGTTTTAAGTTTCACAAAAAATGAATGAGAGGAAAGTGGTATATCACAATTCTAATTAACTTAAATAAGTTTCAAAATTATTTTCAAAGTCTTGGAAGATTATTAGATTGGCACCCAGTTCAGATAATATGGCAATTATTATCCATGTCATGAAGAAAAAAGTTTATTCTGCTTGACAAAGAGCTGATTAAAGAACTTAAACTTGAAAAAAACAAATACCTCATGCATATGAATGTGTAGCATTTAAACATGTTTAGGAAATATTTTTTGCTTAAAAACAGATCTAGTTAAAGCTGTTTATATAAAACTGATAACCAAGGATTAATTGCCCACTGGTTTAAAGGGATACTCAATCAAAATTAAACTTTCATTATTCAGATAGAGAATGCCATTTTAAACACTTTAAAATTTTCTTCCATTAACTAAATGTGCACAGTCTTTTTATATTTTGAGTCACCAGCTCCTATTGAGCATGTGCAAGAATAAGCGTGTATGCATTTGTGAATGGCTGATGGCTGTCACATGGTACGTGTATGCATTTGTGAATGGCTGATGGCTGTCACATGGTACGTGTATGCATTTGTGATTGGCTGATGGCTGTCACATGGTACAGGGGGAGTGGAAAAAGACATAGCTTTTAAAATAGCCAGAAAAAAAAAAATCTACTACTCATTTGAAGTTCAGACTAAGTGCTATTGCATTGTCTTGTTATCTTGCATTTGTTGATTATGCAAATCTACTGTGTTGACTGGTCCTTTAAATGGACTGACAAAGGTTTTCTTGTATTTTCATGCAGGTCTGAGTCTAATACAGCAAGTGTTTGTTGTTCTTCAGTCTTGAGGTTGTTTTGATTTCATAGTAATACATTTCTATTTATTGTAGGGTTAAAGGACAACTAAACACAGTAAAATAGCATATTTGTATATGCTCAGTAGGAGAAGGTGTCTCAGAAAGCGTGTATATAAAAAGATTGTGCACATTTAGATAATGGAAGTGAATTGTGTCCTGAAAGTTTTATTTTGACTTGACTGTCCCTTTAAACACATAGCATTACAGGGTTGCTAATATTAAAATTTTCGACGGCCACTTTTACCACTTTGTGTGCATAGGCATTGTTGTTGTTATATAATTTTTTTGGACATGATGATAGATTTTAATCTGGTTGTTGGAAGAAAAAAAAACTAAACCGTCAGGCTTCTTTTTGTCAAACTACAGCTGTAGAAGTCAATGTCACTTTAGAACAGCCGAAAAGTTTGACTTAAAGTTAACACCACCAATGTGATCTTGGCCATAGTAAAGCAAGAGTTAGTAATGCAAAAATAACATGGTCTAACAAATTACAGTATCTGATGTTTGCATTAGAATTTCACTTTCTAGTGTGTGATAATAGAATAGAATCATTTATTGTTGAGACTATTTAATTATAGTAGAAATTTTAACTTCCCATTTCAAATCATTTTGAATCATTGTGCCAAGGAATTTGTAAGATGTAACTCTGTCTACTATGCAATCTTTAATTTTCAGAGATGAAACTAATGGAGCTTTTTTTCTAAAATCAATTACCATCTCTTTGCTTTTATGAACAATACAATTCTAGATGGTTTGCCTTTTACTATCAAAATTATTTAAGACTTTCTATAGACTTCACTCGACATTAATTCTGATAGTTAAAACTCTCAAAAACCACATTCCTCTCCTTTATTTATTAATATCATTTATTGGCAAAGGGATACTAAATCCCGTAGCACTGGGTAAATGTGTAGGGGGTATACAAGGACAATTATACATGGTAAAAAAAGTGTACAGATTAAACAGACTAAACAATACAAATTAATGTAAGAAGATAAGGACTATACTCAAAAGTTCTTACAATTGAAGAGGAGGATGAGTCAGGTAAGTAAGGTTAAATGTTGTTTGATTGTATAAACTTTTACATTAACTTTATTTTTCTTTTTTATTCTTGCAACATTTAAAAGGTAGATATATTTAGTAATGTTTTTTGTCCCTTTTTTTTATTTGCTTCCTTGTTTGTGTCAGCAGCATCAATCTTGCACAAACATTTATTTTCTGTTAATTTCAATTTTAATTTGAACATGTTTTAAAGAACCAGTTGATAATCACAAAATATTTTAACGTGCTTTTATGCAATATAAAAATATGAGTACAGTGTTGCTTTAAACAGAAATTCTAGTGCAAAAATAAAATGCTCTATTCACAACATCGCAACTATGGCTATTTAATATTATCATTAACAAACAACAGACTTCACCTAGGGAAGCTAAGGAAGAAGCCTTCTTGGCGACATTAGACGCTGAGAAGGCTTTTGACAGAATAGAGTTGAATAATTTAAAGGCTTCCCTGAACAATTTTGGTACTTTATGAACACATTTCAGTCCTTATATGATTCACCTAAGGCATCTATGATTATTAACGATAAATTATCAGATAAATAATCTTTACAGATAGGGACAAGACAGGGTTGTCTATTCCAATCCCTCTTATTTTAAATCTAGGCATGTAGCCCTTTCTAATATACTTCCGAAAAAAATATGAAGGGTTAAAAATTGGTACATAATGTTTAAAATATCTGCATATGCAAATGATTTAGTGCAATTTGTTTTGAACCCAAGATATAATGTCGCACTGATGCTGAAATTGTTAAAATAATTGTATTTGATCTCTGTCTATAAAATAAATGTAGAAAAATCTATATTTTTTATGGCTACTCAAAAATACACATCTCCCTCCTATCAATATTCAAAAATACACATCTCCCTCCTATCAATATTCAAAAATACACATCTCCCTCCTATCAATATTCCCTTTCAAATTCCAGGTGGTTACAATCAACAATCAAATGTATTTATAGTTTCAGGAGAGGCAAAATAGGTATCAACTTCCATCTAGACAATGCTTTACCTTCCTAGAAGTTAGAAAAGGGTATGTGGGATTCGTGTTTGTTATTAATGGGTGTACAATTACTTAAACGAGGCTATTTCAAAATCAACAGATTGATTGATAATTGTAGGGAAGGGATCATAGACAGAGTGGTCAATTGTTGGACCCTACAGATCCTAGAATTGGCATCTCCTGATTGTATAATTTAAAGTGTAAAGTTGGTTTGATGGGATACATTTGCAGATTATGATTTTACAGAGCATATTTATCACCAAGCATAATCTCCAAATAGTCTAACACAATTGAAAGTAGTTGCAAAAAATGTAGACTCCCAAATACCGAAATATTACATTATTTTTGAAAATGCCCCAAAATTAGAAAATTCTGGAGTCAGACAGGAGTTCAAATACTTTTCTTAGATTTTTCTACCACAACTAGAAGAGATAGATATGTATGACTTCTCCAGACTGGCCCCTATTCTGTGGAACTCTCTGCTTTGCTCCAAAAGGCTCTCCCCTAGTTTTCAAACTTTCAAGCACTCCTTAAAGATTCTACTGTTCAGGGATGCATATAGTATTCACTAATATTTTCTTATCTCAGTTCCTCTCCTCCTTTAGTTATCCCACTTGAACCCCTTAGAATGTAAAACATCAAAGAATCCCAGCCACTGAGTCTTAGAATCAAGAAGTTTTTATTCTTCAACAAAAGATATGATCGAATTGATCTTTCACAAAATGTAATCATAATCATCAGGGTACCATCAGGTGTAGGTTCACTCAGATCCACACATACCCCATCCCTTAGAATGTAAGTCTACAAGCCTAGATGCTTTGTAGATCAACTTCATAAGACCTCTTGGGAGGGTCCTCTATCCCTTTGTCTTCCATAATTGTTACCTTGAATATTAGATCCATGTTTTTAGCGTAATCTGTTAGTACTCTACAAACAACTGATAATAATAATTGACATGAACAGTATCAGTTATATATAGAAATATATATTTAATAATAAAAAGTACATTATTTTCTATGTAAAGAACATAGGAATGTAAACTATGTATTTTGCGCATCGGGTTTCGAATTTTAGATTTTAATGCGATTGGGTCAGCGCACATAAAAATGTAGTAATATTAAGGCTTGTTATTGAAATATTACATATAAAGGGCTAGATTATGAGTAGAGCACAATATTGCGCTTATGCAGCTCAATATTTGTGCTTTGCTCAGTAATTTCCAATGCACGTAAATGTGCGCTGGTATTACAAGTGCGGCACAATGCAAATATGACCTCGCGTTCACATTGCCTGGAAACCAAGCACTCACAAGAGCGTGCTTCCATAGACTCCAACGGGAGCCTCATTTTCATGCCAACAGGCATGGCAAACCACCTAGCGCAGTGCAGGGGGCAAATCGCACAGCATTGGGCAGCAATAAATATATATGTATATGGTTTGTGGGGGTTAAATACACAGTAGAGCAGGGCTGGAAGTTGGAAAATCACACACAGATTAGAAAATGTCATTTTTCACTTGGTATTTTGGATTTATTTTCTTCTCTATTTCAACCTTTACAAAATATTTATATGTAAGCCTTGAATCTTAAATTGACCAATGTATTTTTGTAATATATTATTTATGACAGTTGTATAATTAGTGTTATTTTCAATGGAATTGTATTCTTTTCATTTAATAGTTTCAATGCGCATGGCGAGGATGCCTTGTTATGCACATCGCCGCCTGCGTGCGCATGATGAAGCATCCTCGTCATGCAGGGGGATTGCCGATCAGTAGCTGGTTTTGGCACTCCCCTGCACTACAGGCTGTGGATCGTTAGTGGCCTAGTAGGCAGCATTTCCAATCCATCCATGGAAGTAGCAAGCGCCATGACGTTGCAAAGGGGCGTGCCACATTCTTGCAATTAACATCTATATTTGCGTAGGGTGATAACTACATGATCTCTCACACAGGAAACGGATTATCTAAATGTAATGATAAAATATTAACATTTTTTGTTGTTATGGTAAAGTAGTCTTGGGGGTATAGGACAAAATTTTTGAGTGGCACTGGCTATGGGCGTTTCTAGAGGCATAGGTATAGATTTAACAAGGGCTGAATGACCCTTGTTCCCCTTGTTTCCGCGCGAGCCTTCAGGCTCGTTGAAACAGCAGTTATGAAGCAGGGGGCGGCATTGCACAAGCAGTTGTGGTGAACTGCTTGTGCAATGATAAATTCCAACAGTGTATACTGTCGGCATTCAGCGATGTCTGTCGGACAGGATACGCTACAGTGTATCATGTCGGACAGACATTGGTAAATCTACCCCATTGTATGGATTTCCCTTCTACAGTTAGGCCCAGAAACTGAAATTCACAAAGACCTTGTGAAGTACCTCCTTGAGAAGTTCGCTAATCAGGTGAAACGTACATCGAAGGAGTAATCACAAAGGTTTACAATAGACCTACATGTCCACCTTCATGCAGAGTAATTTGGAAAACATTAAAATTCCCCCCCTCAATACTGTGGTGAATTACCTTGTGGAACCCTGAGTGCCTTTGTGCATATTTGTTTTAGATTTTTTATACGCATTTTATTGAAGTTTTGGAAGTGTTCCAGTTTAAACTAAGGTTGCTGTATTGAGCTGTTTTCTTAGAGCTATTAGAGCTCTAGGCTACGTCAGTAACCCTTTGGCTGCTACATATTTTTTTATGTGTTCAAACAGTGTCGGGTTATGTTTAGTCTCTCTGTTTCCTTGGTATGTCAGAGCAGAATACACTCTGTTGGAGTCCATATTACACTCCATTGGATTTAAAGACACCATAAAAAAAAATTATTAAAATTTTATTTGAAAGTCACACACGAAAGTTCCCTTTGGCATTTTCTCCACTACAAGTGCCCAGTGATTTCCAATTCATATTTTGCTTTTTACATTTATTTCTAAATTTATTTATTGTGTGATTATTCACTGTTTGTGTTTGCTTTAATTTTACAAGTGGAGTGCTATATTTGTGCTAAAGTGGCTGATTATTGCTATCGTGAGCAATCGCGGTAGCAATTAGCTCTTATAAAATGAACCAGAGATCAGATCTCTGGTTAATTTTTTAAATGTGCCCCAAATGCCCCCAAAATACAGTGGTGCGTATAGCACCATCTTTAGGTTTTAATAAAATAATTGCACTAGGCAGTATTTTAGGGCTAAAGTTGGTGGGAGTGGGGTGCTTTTCAATAAAGGATATCAAGAGAATGAAGGAAAATTGATAATAGAAGTACATTGAACAGTTGTTTAAAATTTTATGATGTTTCTGAATCATTATTTTTATTTTTTTTGCATTTTATGTCCCTTTAAGTGTAGCAGCCAGTCTGGTCTTTAGTCCACAGACAACAAGGCTATCCACTTTACTAAAGTACATTGTTTTGCAAAGTTTATTTTTTTTTAAATAAAATTTTATTCAATTTTCAGTATATATTATGTACAAAAATCATATAACAAATAAAGAGGATCACAATCTCTGGCAAAATAAGGGGAACAAGAAAAGTTCAAATTCACATACATTAAATAGTTATATCGAAACATGTTTCCTTAGTATTAGTGCATCAAGAAAAAAATTAAATTAGAAGAAGCAAACTATTATATATAATACCTTCTTATATTTAGTAAATCATACTAGCTTATTCCATATATATACTGTATATATATACTCTTATAAAGTATGGTATGTTGACATAGTCAAAATCTTGCTGGAATCTTTCTAATCCTGCCAAACAAGGGTGGGAGAAGGGATGAGAGAAAAGGGAAAAAAAAGGGCCTTCCTCTCTTCTCCGTCTCTCCTTCCATCTTCCTTCTGAATAGATACCTCTCATATCATTCTTCCTAATATACAGTTTCCAATCTGATATCAAATTTAAGGTTCTATACAACATTCTGGGAAATGTCCTGCATTAAAGGGACACTGAACCCAATTTTTTTCTTTTGTGATTCAGATAGAGCGTGCAATTTTAAGCAACTTTCTAATTTACTCCTATTATCATTTTTTCTTCATTCTCTTGTTATCTTTATTTGAAAAAGAATGCATCTAAGCTTTTTTTTTGGTTCAGTATTCCTGACAGCACTTTTTTATTGGTGGATGAATTTATCCACCAATCAGCAAGGAGAACCCAGGTTGTTCACCAAAAATGGGCCTACATCTAAACTTACATTCTTGCATTTCAAATAAAGATACCAAGAGAATAAAGAAAAATTGATAATAGGAGTAAATTAGAAAGTTGCTTAAAATGTCATGCTTTATCTGAATCACGAAAGAAAAAATTCGGGTTTAGTGCCCCTTTAATATTTTGTAACATATACAAAATATATATACGATAGATTTAATGACTATTTATTTTAAAAAAAAAAGTTTAATCTGTAAATTAGTAGGATACTTTAGGGCATGTTGTTCCATGGTGCACTGTGTTATCAAAGCCTTTTTTACATTCAATAGATTTTGGGGCTCTGTGTGACTTCCAATTTTTAAGAATGAGATTCCTTATTAGTAATATTATAGTATTTACTAATTCATTTTCCCTATATTGCTCTGAATATTTAATTAGAAAAATACATGTTGTGCTAAAATCTCACTCCCTATTGACAGTATTCTTTTGAGCCAGTAGTTGATTTGTGTCCATAATTTTGGGACAGAACCAAAAATAGTGAAGGATATCTGCAACCTCTGAATTACATTTAGGGCATACTTGATTTATCTAATACTATTTCTTTAAGCTTTATGGTGTTATATATACCCTGTTTATCAATTTCAGATGTGATTCTTGCCACAAAGTTGGTACCCAAGGTTTATTAATTAATTTTAAACTATCCTCTACCTCTGTAATGGTAATATCTGGGAAATCCTGTTGCCATCTGCCCTGGATTCCTTCTATGTGTTTTGCATTCAGCTGTGAATTAATTAAATTATATAAATATGATATTAAATGAACCCCCTCCTGATATAAATTGATTCTACTGCCTAAAGGTCCCATTGACCAATCTGGGTTGTACTTTTCTTGTAAACCATTGATATAATGTCTAATTGGAGAAAAGCAAAGAAGTCTTTTTTTAGGTAATCCAAATTTTGTTGAAATATTATAAAAAGTATTAATAGTCAGGCGTTAAAAGTTGTTTAATTTGTGATAGGCCTTTACTCTTCCACTGCTTAAAAAATGCGTAAGAGAGGCCTGGGTCAAATTCGGGATTTCCGGTAATTCTAAAAAATTCTGTACAAAATGGGTTAATGTTAATTTCTGAACAATATTTTTGCTATGCTAATATTATATTTTTAAAAGATACTAAATTAGCAATTTTACTCTGAAATTTAGTTTAAGGGCAATGTAGAATAGTTTTTAAATCAAATGGTTTTATCATATTAGTTTCACATTGCAGGAATGATATGTATACTTGCCCAGTGATCCAATCTATTGTAAATTTAAGTAGTGCGGCTAAGTTGTAATACTTAATGTTCAGGAAAGCTAATCTTGTGGCTTCTTTAGACTGCATAAAATGTATTTAAAGTGGTCCGAGGTCTTTTCCCATTCCAGATGAATTTTGTACAGGCTTTATTAAACCTTATCAGATCCATTTTATGTAATAGGAGAGGAATATTTTGTAGGAGATATAATAATTTATGAAACAAGATGGTTTTGATCAGCATTACATGAGCCGTGATAGAAATTGGGAGGTTCATCCAATCTATTGTCTTCCTTCTGCATTCTATAAAAAAAATTAGCAAAATTTAAGTCATACCACTCTTGTGGATTCTTAGTAAAGATAACTCTCAAATATTTTTTTTTTTATAAATAGATTTTTTTATTGAGGTTATAAATTGTAAACAACATGTATAAAGAACCATACACAGAGTTGACAAGAAACAAACAATAACAGCTTTACATTAACCCAGAGCATAATCAAATCCTCCACACAGTGTTATAGATACTGGGCAATAAAAAAAAAAAAGAACCTCCATTTTATATATTTCTATAGTAAATTCCTCTCTTGGCACAATAAGCCTCTTTTGGGCCTAAGAAGATTCATAGAAACTAGAGGAGGATAGTTAATATTTACAATGGCCACCGTTGGACCTGAGTGATTAATATTAACAAATACATGAAGAATACTGGTGTGAGCAAGGATTATTGGGAACTCTGAATAGGGCACTACGAGACTATCATTAGGGCTAAGCAGCACACATGGTTGTAAACGGTAAAAGTTATGCGTACAATGAGGTTAGCAAGCACTATTTGGTGTGAAAATACACACTAGCCCATAATTAACTGTAAGGGGTTTCACTATCAAGTAGATAATGGCTTGGGAGGGCAGTAGCAACATGTTATATAGTGATGACAGATTACCGATGCCAGCAGCAACATGTATAGAGGGTGTAAATTATATAAATTATATGGCTCTGCACTAGAATAGACAGATTTTAACTGGTTAAATAGGTAAAAGGGTCAAGACAGTGTCTGGTATGGTGCTAGGGCCTCTAAATAGGGCATGTGTTGGAAAGGACTGACACAATTCTCAGATATAGAGAGGTACCTCTTTGGTCAAATTAGATTTTCCTCCAAGGGCCTAGACATACGTTAATGCATTGCCTCAATAAAACTTAGCCCAAAAGATCTAGGGGAGTTAAACAATATATAAAGATATATGAAACATATTAAACCAACCTTAGAGAGAATTACCTTCGTCCCTAAAACCCTGCAATAATTATACATCACTATAACAATAATACCACAGACCTATTCTAGATGTAGCACACCCCAAATCTATATATTCATGTAATCAGCCATATTGGTGCAGGCTAACAGTGATGGCATAAAAAGAAAAATAATGTGTGAGTGAATAGTGACTATCAACATGGTTAAATAGATAAGTATAGAAAACAAGCAGATCAGACCTGTGAAAATATTTGAGGTTGTAATTTTAAACTAAGGCATCAAATAAAGTGAGATCTTTTGAACCTCAGTCCATGACAGCATATTCAATGTGAGATGAAGGGGTCCCACACACATCCGGCCCACAGGCCATCATTACAGTAAACTGGACCCCCCATAACAAGTTTCTTCCAATAAATACAAGAAGGCATATCAGTCAAACCTTATCAGGTAAATAGAGCCATGTGTGGCTAGTTATAGTCCATTCTTAGGACAGCCAAGTTACTACCAGCTTGCAGTGATGGTCCTATGCCTGGACGCTGAGTGAGGTGGTTTAGCCGATCCCAGCCTTTCTCCGTTTCGGCATGGCTTCTAGCCAGCTGGCAGACTGGGCCCGTACAGGACTCTGTCTCTGGTAGGCATCATACCTAATTTCCGTAGCGGGAGTCCCCGGAGCTATCAGATCAAGAGATCCGAGCTGTTTGCGTGGCCGCAGCGTGGCAGGCCGCAAATTCTGGGCTATTTCGGTTTCCTCCCGGCTTGTTACTAAGCCAGCCATCTTACCCAGTAGATTAAAGCGCGGTCCGTGAAGCTTGTCACCACGCTGCGGCAAAGCTCCGATGTCAGGTCTGTCATCTTCGGTCCCGGACTGCGTAGCGCCTCTTGCATCTGACTCACATACCATGTGCCCAATTAGATCCATGGACATTCCATGGCAACTCTGCGGCGATGATGTGGTAAGTTGGGGGGCCTGGGATATCTCTAGTCCGGTACTCCTAGTCAAGACGTCATCCAGCTTTATCGATCCCCCCCTGCCATGTTCGCAGAGCATGTCGCCAACATTCAGCGGGTCTCCAGGCCTGACACTGCTACCTTCGGTCACTGACTGCAAATCCCTTCTTACATCTGCTTTATGTGTCAAGCGTAGCCTGTCATTCTGGGGGTCAGAGTGCTCTGCAGGAGACATTTCTTTACATGCTGCAATCAGTCGTTGCTCCAGCTTAAGGAAGTGCGTTTCTAAAAGTTTGATGATTACCTTTTCACTCAGGGGTAACACCATTTTAGTCCCGTGGATAGAAAACTTTAGATTAAAAAGTTATTAGTTCGTGGGTCAGCACATTAGGCCGATTAAACTGACTAATCAGAATATTGGGGGGGGTAGAGAGAGGCACAGGCCGCTACAAGGCCTCTGCTGCGCACCTTCTCTATTCCGGTCTGCTTATGTCCATTAGTGTGTAAAAGTCACATGAATCTGTTCTGTAAGTAATGTTAGTCACAATTCTTCTGAGAGGAATAGGATTCAGAAAGTTTGGGAGAGATAATCAGCAGAATATTCAGCTCCTATAATCAGACATAGCTTAAACAGCAGCCATCTTGGTCAGTGGTCGGACACGCCCCCCAACTCTCAAATATTTTATTTGGTGGACTTCTTTAAATGGATGATTAATGTATAATTTAGCTGTTTTGTTTAACCATAACTATTTGGATTTCCCCAGATTGATCTTATATCCAGATATAGTGCTGAATTACTGAATATCCGATAACAACTTCGGTAAAGTTTCTACCAGATTACTTAAATATATTAGTAAAGCATCTGCATAGAGAGAAAGGACAAAATTCTGTCCACCTAATTGAATACCTGTCAGATGTCTCAATACAATTGCCAAGGGTTCTAAAGAAATATTGAAGAGAAGATGAGAGAGGGACACCCCTGTCTAATCCCTCTGTTGAGCTTAAATCTCTCTGAAATTGATCCGTTAATTGTAATTGCAGAAGTTGGGTTGTTATAGATTAGTTGAATAAGATTAATAAAGTTTCCTGAAACATTTTCTTAGAGCACAAATAAATGGTCCCAATTTTTATAGCCAAATGTTTTTTCTGCATCTACTGTCAAAATTGCTGCATCCAACCTTTTGGACAGTTTTTAGTTGAAATATCTCTTTATTGATACGGTAGGCAAGGGGTTTAGGATACATTACAACATTAATTACACTTTTGTCTAACAATAGACTCAAACAGATGCCATACTCACTGTCTCTGTTGCTCTTCATAAGCTCAAACATTCTTCTGAGTTTCACTCGTTATTCGTTAACAAGTTACAAAAGTTTCCCAGAGTTTTACATCCTTTATCATGATATCCTACATATATCTCACGTTTATCTTCCGGATAGTACATCCCCTTTGCCCCCCCCCTTTTTTTTTTTACACAAAAGAAATAAATAAACAAATCAAACATTTTGCAAAACCATAACCACATTTCTTAACTAACTAAAACATTTCAGTGGTACTAATAAGTGGCTCCACACTTCTTTCCCTTGGTGTCAAGTCCTAACTGCGTCCCAAAGAAAGATAGTGACTCGGACTTGAGTCTTAATTTTCTGGAGGGGTAGCTCTTTTTGGTGTTCCTAATCTGCCAGTCATCACTCTCCTGTCTCTTTCCTCCCCATTAGGCTATTGTCTCCTGCATCATCCAGTAAAACCAGACCTTCATAAACTGGTCTCCGTTACCCTGAATAGTTGCTGCTATCTCTGACATCAAATATATATGTTTTATTTTATCTAGTACCTCAGTCCAAACTGGGGCTCCTACCTTCCAATGCCTTTCTATGCAGATCCTTGTTGCTGTACATAGAGTTTTAATGAATGTAGTTATTGCCGTATTGTATGGTTTGATTCTGCAGTTTAGGAGAGCATGTTCAACTTTCAACGTTATTGGGTCTCCTATCACTCTTCTCAATAAATCTTGTAACTGGTCCCAAATAGCTCTAACCTCAGGGCATTCCCATCACATATGTATGTATGTCCCCTTAGCTCCACACCCCCTGTAGCATCCCATGCTCCCTTCAGGGGAGAAATGTTGTGTCTGTTCCGGGATAAGATACCACCTGAATACCGTTTTAATACAGTTTTCGATCAGGTCTGCATTAACTAACCCCCTACTTGAGTTATATAGAATCATGTCCCATGTCTGTCTTGGAACATCTAGTCCTGTATCTAGTTTTTTGGCCAGTTTTTTATGTCTAAACTCATAAAAAAAAAATCCAGGATCAAAATAGTTTTACGTATATTTTTAACTGGACTTTGACTGGGCAAGCTTGATTGATTTTCTTGAATTATTTTACTAAGATGTGGTTTCAAACTGTTAGCAATTATTCTAATTAATAATTTATAATCACAATTTAGTAGAGATATTGGTCTGTATGAAGATGGGTTTTCTGGATCCTTATCTTTTTTGAGTATTAAGGTAATGTTGGATACAGTGAAATTTGCTGAGCAGGGAATATCCTTGTTATAATAAGTATTGAATAATCTATGTAAAATAGGAGTGACTTAAGTGCTCTAGAAGTATTCTATCAAATTCTGTTGGTAGTGCATCTGGACCAGGGGCTTTATTTAATTTTGATGATTTTATTCCATCTATAATTTCCTGTATTGTTATCGGACTATTCAGTTGTTGTACTACATCCTGTGGGAGTCTGGGTAATTCAACGTCCTTCCAAAAGGTAGTTTTTAATTTAAAATCAAGAATCTCAGCAGTGTATAATTTTTGGAAAAAAAATTAAGAATGGTCTTTTTAATCTCCATATTAGATGTATATCTTTTTAGACCTGACTTAATTGCCACAATATGGTTATTTGACTTTTGTCTCGTGATACTGGCTAGGTATTTAGCTGATCTTCCCTTGAAGCCCCCATATAGTGCTTTTTGCCGTAAATCTTGTTGTATCGTATTCTGTTTAAGAAAAAGATCCCACTGTGCTTTGAAGTTTACATATATTTATTTGGATTATAAAGGTACAGCTATTTTTAACACTATTAGATAGCTATACATTTCTTTATTTATATTTTTTTTTAGTGTACATAGATAGGCTTTAAAAATCACCCTGAAGAACCTCTTTCCCCATTTCCCAAATATTTTTGCTTTGTCTCTATATGTATGGTTATGCTCTATAAACTCTTGCCACTTGTATTTTAACCAATTCTGAAATTTGGGATTGTGTACTAAATATTTTGGGAAATTAAAATTATTTGAATAAATTGGTTGGAGCGATTTAAATTCTAGTGAAATAATTGCATGGCTCCACAAACAGTTTTAAAGACGGTATGGACATCCAGTGGGCAACCTCTAATGAAGTAGGAAGTTTCCCTACGAAACATATTAGGCCACGCCCACCGTCTACACGCCACAAGCATTCAACTGTTCTCCAGCCGACTGTATACCCGAGCGGCTGTTTTTTACAAGTGGCGGCGATTTGTAAATGCTTTTTTAGAAATTGCATCTATGTAACATTTTGGAACAATGTACTCACTTGATGTGCCTAGCTGAACTACAAGACGATCTTACACAGTTTGTGGAGACATTCCTGGGATGCTGCTTCTAAGCCGTGAGACTCCATATGTACATATATGTGTTTTTATCATACCTCACAGTTGTTTGAGGTCTCAATGTGTGAGTTTGCATTTGTTGATGTATGAATACATTTATACATATTTTTAACATACTACGCTTAGAGGAGTGTGCGCCCTTCTACCCTTGTTTCTCAGACAAAAGTACGTCCTTAATGTCAGCTTTTGTTTCCAAGGCTATCAATAAGTTAGTGAACAGGAACATGTCTATGCGCGACATGGTATGGTGTCCCTTAGATATACATGTGAAGGCTTTTACATCTGGGTTTTGAATGTGCCATATTTCTCAAACCCCGGTTTTGTTACAAAATCTCTGGAAGATACAAGTTTTCCTATCTCTTTTGATTAGAAACTTCTTGTTCATCCCATCTATATTAGGCATTGGTGTTAAATTTATGTATCCTCCTATTATTACATTTTTCAATCTAAATTCCATTAATTGTATAGATAGTGTATCCCATAAATTATTATCCACCAAATTAGGACCATACACGTTGCATAAAAGCATAAAATGAAGGCAACTTTATCTATTTAAATATTAATAATCTGGAATCTATCTTCAGGATCTATAATTTTATCTAAGATTTTTTTATACCAAAGGTTTGATAATTCAAATGGCCACTCCCTTCTTCCTGTCACTGCCTGAAGCAGGGATAACCTCCCCAACCCACTTGGTCCTCAATTTAAGAATTTCTTGTTCTTTCAAATGTGTCTCTTGTGGCATTACTACATCTGGTCTATATTGACACAACTGTTTAATTATTGTCTTCCTCTTACTTGGGGAGGTTATCCTCCCTCCCACATTCCATGAAAGAAATTTAATAGAATATTTCTACATCTAGACTACAATATATATAATAAAAGATAGGCCAATATCTAGTATATACTAGAATATTGACAAAATAAGTGAAGGAGGGAGTGGGACGAGGAGAGAAGAAAAAACAAACAAAAAACCCCACAATTCCAATTCCCTTCTCTCTTTACAGCAGGATACATACCTCCAAAAATTAAGTAATTTATATTCCAAAATCCTTATTGCTTTCATGACCTAATATACAGTGGAATAAGGGGAAAAAAAAGATACCAATTCTAAAATCATGACACTCCAATTTTCCCCGGCTTATCTAAAATAAAATGCACAAACTTTGTTTTATTCTACATTATTATCTTTACTGAAATTTTTCACTTCTTAAACATTATTTAATATTTTTGTTTCTCCATTGATTATCAGGACCAATTTAGCTGGGTATATAAATCTATCATTAAACTTGGCTTGGATTAATTTAGAACAATAAGGAGACATGACTCTTAGCTGAAATTTCATCTGAAAAATCCTGAATTAATAGAATCTTATTTTGATCTATAATCAAGGGATTATTCTTTCTATAGTTCCTAAGGTTATTAGTTTTGTCTTGGAAATTCAAGAACCATCAGAGTTTTTCCATATTGGTCCTACCCTATGTGTTCTTTCAACCTGAACAGGAGTTTGTATATTTATTACGTTTGGTAAAGTGTCTGTAACAAAATACATTAAGTTTTGATGTTCAGGGTTTTCAGGTAGTTCACTAATTCTAACATAGTTCTGCCTAGAGCGGTCCTCCAAGTCTTCCAGCCTTGCCTGAACGTCTACCAAGGTGGTGCAATGTGTTAAATTAGAATGTTCCAATTGATTAGTTCTATCCTCTAAATCAGAAACCCTCACTTCAACCTCATTCATTCTTGAAGTAAATTGTCTTATCTCATTGGTCAAACTACTGATTTCTTGTTTAATCTAAAACTTAAGTGAGTCGAGTTGTGGGGAAATTACTTTTGATATTTGTGCCACTATATCAATTATTCCCAAACTGGCACTGTTTACCTCAGCTAAATGGGTCTCTTAATTTGACATTTTTTTTCTCTCTATGTTTTTTTGGCATGGCTGGGGAATTACCCTTACTGTGTGCTATAAATCAATCCATGTGAGAGAAAAAAAAATAGTGAAAAAACATGGAAAACAAAAGGTAAGATAAGGGACAATAGAGAAAAGGGGAAAAACAAACAAACGTAGGTGTATAGGGGACTGTGTCCTGTCCTGGTATACCAATTTAAATAATCATGTACTTATACAATATACAGTGTGAGTGCAGATATGAGGAGTCTATTCTACAGACCCTTCCTTTAAGTGAAAAATATGATAAAAGCCTGTACCAACCAGTAAACAATGATGTGTGTCTCAGAGACTAAACGTTTGATATAAAATTCACTTCCCTATTTAAAATTGAATTACAATCCCTACTATTCCGGGTATTAACTAATACCTGGAAATTAATCTTAATACCTGTAGATTAAGATTATGTTCAGTGTCTATTTCCAGAACAATAAATGTAATCTATTTATGACACCTGAATATTTAGTATTTGGGATCTGGATTCAGTGTCTAATTCCAAGCAAATAAATCGAATCTATTTATAACTCCTGAATACATATGTCCAAATTATTAGCATGTCATAATTGTGGTGTTTGGTGAATACTTTCTGTTTTTGTATGTTTTTGTACAACAACTTTTCAGTTTAGCTTCTTTTATAAAATATTATTGTTTACCTTCTTGCTTTTCTACAAAAGATAACAGTAAACCAAAAAAAGTAATTTCTTGACTCTATCCTAAAAAGTAAGAGTATTAGTTGAGATCATAGTTACCCATAAGAAATACAATTGGTTAAATTCCATTTTATATTCCCATATTATGTCAGACTAAAAGTCCAATCTACTGGGTATGTGTCCAGTGGTGTTGTTGGCATGTAAATTCCTTCACTCTGGATTAGCTTTTAGTGCTGGGCTCCATACAGGACAATATATTGACTAAGGGCCCATCTATATTTGATGGGAAATAGATCTCTAGCTGGAAAAAGTCAATAGACTCTCTAGTAAAAGTCCAATATACTGCAACCAGTTGGAGGCATACACTGCCTATAGCCCTCTGACATTTGTTTTCAGAAATCCTAAGAACCAAGTATAGGTGTCAGATTCAAATATGGGTTTACTTCATAGGGCTATAGCACTTTCAGAGAATGGTACCTATATTGTAAATGTGCTTTTCTATGTTTAAACCTAGTTCATGTCGTCCATATTATCATAGGTTATATGTATGTAGCAATTTTTAACTCCTACCCACATGGGTTATGGGAGTTACCCATTATGGGGATATTGTACAAGGTCTAGCTTTACCCTGGTGTTAAAAGTTCCTCTGTGTTATGTCCAGGTTGCTACTTCATTACCGGTCCAAACATGCTTCAGTATATCCCCCTTCTTTCCAGGTTTCCAGTGTACACAAAGACCTGTGCATTCTAATTAGATGTATAAAGGCAATAATCAATACTTGATAGCACAATATGTTTTAATACCCTCTCTGCAGTCGAAGTGGCGTACTACCCGCTAGTTGATTAGGTCAGCCTGTTAGAGTTTTTATCAATGTAAAGGTGTCTCTTACAGTTGCGATATCACTGCAGATAGCATGCATAAAATGCTGTTATATATATAAGAAAGTACCTGTCAGTCTTACTGCCTTACTATCATAAGCTGTAGATGCCACTGCCTGTGCCAGAGTTAGCCAGAACTAATTGGAACAGCTCAAGCCACGGGAGCCGCTTTTTCCCATATGGACCTCCGTGACGCGAAATATCCAATCTAGGATCTGGACCGGTCCGATCTCACTCGGCCAATTAAACCTGCGTCAGTCGATGGGTGGTATCTGATACTCGCTACAGAGCACGAAGTTGCAGGCATCCCGCTTGCTCCGCCCCTCTACCGGAAGTCTCCATCTTGTTTTGCAAAGTTGTTTCATTATACATAGCTAAATATTTTACATAAATACCTCAAGTTATTTACTCACCCCTCAGTGATTGCCCTTACCACCTTTAACCCCTTTGTGACCAGAGCACTTTTCCATTTGTTGACTGGACCAGGGCTATTTTTGCATTTCTGTGGTGTTTGTGTTTAGCTGTAATTTTCCTCTTACTCAATTACTGTACCCACACATATTAAATACCGTTTTTCTCGCCATTAAATGGACTTTCTAAAGATACAATTATTTTCCATCATATCTTATAATTTACTATAAAAATAATATAAAATATGATGAAAAAATGGAAAAAAAACTTTTTCTATCTTTGACCCCCAAAATCTGTTACACATCTACAACCACCAAAAAACACCAATGCTAAATAGTTTCTACATTTTGTCTTGAGTTTAGAAATACCCAATGTTTACATGTTCTTTGCTTTTTTTTTCTTATAGGGCAATAAATACAAGTAGCACTTTGCTATTTCCAAACCATTTTTTTTCTTCTTCAAAATTAGCGATAATTACATTGGAACATTGATATCTGTCAGGAATCCCTGAATATCCCTTGACATGTATATATTTTTTTTTAGTAGACAACCCCAAAAAAATGTTCACTTTTTCACAAACTTTAGGTTTCTCACTGAAATTATTTACAAACAGCTTGTGCAATTATTATGGCACAAATGGTTGTAAATGCTTCTCTGGGATCCCCTTTGTTGAGGAATAGCAGACATATATGGCTTTGGTGTTGCTTTTTGGTAATTAGAAGGCCGCTAAATGCTGCTGCGCACCACACGTGTATTATGCCCAACAGTGAAGGGGTTAATTAGGGAGCTTGTAGGGAGCGTGTAGGGTTAATTTTAGCTTTAGTGTAGTGTAGTAGACAACCCCAAGTATTGATCTAGGCCCATTTTGGTATATTTCATGCCACCATTTCACCTCCAAATGCGATCAAATAAAAAAAATCGTTAACTTTTTCGCAAACTTTAGAATTCTCACTGAAATTATTTACAAACAGCTTGTGCAATTATGGCACAAATGGTTGTAAATGCTTCTCTGGGATCCCCTTTGTACAGAAATAGCAGACATATATGGCTTTGATATTGGTTTATGGTAATTAGAAGGCCACTAAATGCTGCTGCGCACCACATGTGTATTATGCCCAGCAGTGAAGGGGTTAATTAGGGAGCTTGTAGGGAGCGCGTAGGGTTAATTTTAGCTTTAGTGTAGTATAGTAGACAACCACAAGTATTGATCTAGGCCCATTTTGGTATATTTCATGACACCATTTCACCTCCAAATGCGATCAAATAAAATAAACCGTTAACTTTTTCACAAACTTTAGGTTTCTCACTGAAATTATTTACAAACAGCTTGTGCAATTATGGCACAAATGGTTGTAAATGCTTCTCTGGGATCCACTTTGTTCAGAAATAGCAGACATATATGGCTTTGGCATTGTTTTTTGGTAATTAGAAGGCCACAAAATGCCGCTGTGCACCACACTTGTATTATGCCCAGCAGTGACGGGGTTAATTAGGTAGCTTGTAGGGTTAATTTTAGCTTTAGTGTAGAGATCAGCCTCCCACCTGACACATCCCACCCCCTGATCTCACCAAACAGCTATCTTCCCTCCCCCACCCCACAATTGTCCCCTCCATCTTAAGTACTGGCAGAAAGTCTGCCAGTACTAAAATAAAAGGCTTTTTAAAAAAAAAAAAATTAATTTAAAATAATTATTCAGTTGTGATGGACCCCCCCTTAGCCCCCAACCTCCCTGATCCCCCCCAAACAGCTCTCTAAACCTCCCCCCGCTACCTATTTGCCGCCATCTTGGGTGCTGGTAGCTGTCTGCCAGTACCCAGTTTTCCCCCAAAAAAGTTTTTTTTAATAAAATATGCATTTTTCTGTAGTGTAGCTGCCCCCCCTCCCTCTCCCCCTCCCAGATCCTCTGATCATTATTCCCCCCCCCCTCTTTCCCATTCAATTACATTGGTGGCAGTGGTTGCTGCGTGTGCACACGCTCGAAAACACGCATGCACGCGCGCCCCCGCCTCCCTGCTAATGCTCCCACCCACCAACGATCGGCACCATTGCTACCAGTGCAGAAAGGGTCACAGAGTGGCTCTCTCTGCATCGGTGTGTAAAAAAATGGTATTGCAGGGTGCCTCGATATCGAGGCATCACTGCAATACCATAAAAGCGGCTGCAACGTGCCAGGAACATCCTTGGTCACGAAGGGTATTTTTTTGTAGGACATTCCTGGCACATCCTCGGTTGTGAAGGGGTTAATAGAAGTTTATTCCATGAATCAACCACCCATTCTGTGAGGACATGCTTCCACAAATTACTCCTGAACCCACTACCCTTCAGCTTGAGGTCATGACTCTTTGTTCTGGAATTGTTCTTTTTGTATAAAATACTTACAGTCACAGGTTTATGAACCTCCTTAAAGGAATATGAAACCCAAAAATGTTCATTCATGATTCCGATAGAGCACGTGATTTTAAACAAATTCCTAATTTACTGCAATTATCAATTTTTCTTCCTTCCCTTGGTTTATTTTTTTTTTAAATCAGGAACATGTGCTTGCTTAGGAGCCAGACCATTTTTCTTACGACCGCTGCTTCTTAACTTATGTTTCCGGCGAGCCCAAAGGCTCGGACGGAAACAGCAGCATACGCTGCTTGATAAATGTGCCCCTTAGGCTGAATTCCAAATGAGTAGAAGACTTTGTCTGACAAAATTCAAGGTTACGCTCTATTTTTCTTCCCTCTATATTATGTGTCAGCCATTCACAAAATTCATATACAAATACATTGGGAATCTTGCACATGCTCAGTAGGAGCTGGTGCCGTAGAAAGTATGCATATAAAAAGATTGTGCACATTTTGATAATGGAAGAGAAGTATAAATAATGAGAGTTTATTTTTGACTTTAGTATTCCTTTGATCTATCCCTTTCTAGTGTTGCCTTCTAGGGGCAATTGTCTAAAATACTTTTAACTAAAGGACATGAGAATTAAAGGGACATTATACACTCATTTTTTCTTTGCAAAATGTTTTGTAGATTATCTATTTATATAGCCCATAAAGGTTTTTTTAAAAAAAATAAATGTATAGTTTTGCTTATTTTTAAATAACATTGCTCTGATTTTCAGACTCCTAACCAAGCCCCAAAGTTTTATGTGAATACTGTCAGCTACCTTCTCCAGCTTGCTCCTGTTTGTGTAAAGGGTCTTTTCACATGCAAAAGAAGGGGGGGGGGGAGTGTCTTATTTGCCACTTGCAGTGGGCTTTCCAGCTGCCTTTTCAACAGAGCCAAACTGACAGCTTTTAAGTAAGTTTTTAAACAGTTTTATACTGGATTTTTATATCAGTATCTGTGCATCTTATTCTTTATAGTAGTGTCTATTACATGCAGTTATATGAAAATGAGTGTATACTGTCCCTTTAAACTAGTTCATCTTTTTAAATCCAGATTTACTGGTTTGAATCAAAACACTGGCTTTATACACATCATGAGGAAGTGTGATAATATGCACTAACCTAGTCATCCAGTCTGCTGTTTTCACACCTTTTCTGTGAACAAAAGAACTACATTGTACAAACCCCAGAATTTTGTTTACTACATCTAGAACTAACATTCTTAAGAAACTGATTGACGAGCACTGACTTTGTTAATCCAATTACCTAGAGAGCGTCTTTTATTCATGCACTGGATGTATAATCCCCTCTTACACAGTCATTACCTACATCTGAAGAACAGACCTGTGATGTCTTGAAAGAGAGGGACGCTAAGCACCTTTAGATGTTTATACAAAATGTTTATTTATGCCTAGTAAAGCAACTTTGCAATATACTTACAATATTTATTTTGCCCCTTTTCATGTAATTTAGCTCTGGAAATTGTAGATTTGTTTGATTCTCAGAACTTGAAATGCACCCTGCTGACTTCTAACCCTGTCTGACAACAACTGCAACAAAATGCATTTTACACTAATATTATAAATAGGCTACCCTTGCTATTTGCAGACTCAGGTCCAGGTCAGGTACTTCATATAAGATAAGTGGTGGTTGAAGTTTTGCTATTAAAAAACAATTACAGTACAGTAAAAAAAAAATATTAGACCTGGCTTATTTGTTATTTTATAGCAACATTAGTGTCTTGTAATTAAAGTTGTTTATTGTCCCTTTATGGAATGCAAATCTTTTATTAATCAATAGTTCATTAAAGCATGATTGAATAGAATTGCATAAAATTGCATTTGAATTCAGAATAAAAAGACAATACAGTTACACTTACTCTGAATTTCAAACCAACAGTAGCCTTTTTTGACAAATTTGAAATTTCTTCCCCTTCCCTGCTCTCTGTATCATGTGACAGACATTTTCCAGTCACATGGCTCAATTTCACTTGCGCAAACTTGTCTGCCCAGCATCGCAGGTAGTGGGCAGCAGTACAGTGCTCTCATTTAACATTGCACAAGCATCTGCTTGTGATAGGCTGCCCCCTGCTTCCGTGTGATTGGCCACACATGAATAAGGGGGTGGAATATCACAATCAGACGCAATGTTAAATCACTGCTCATATGTGGCCAATCTCACGCAAGAAAGGGATGTCAATCACCCCGGGTGGACTAGTCCAGGTTGATTGCAAACCGCCAGCTCAGACCGGATGGGCGCATAGCTTAGGAAGCAGCAATCAGATGACCACTGCTTCTTAACTATTGACTGCAGGCTCATTCATGTGAGCATACAATGAAAGCACTCCAAGTCTGCATTCGCAGCTTAATAAACGGAGCCCATAGCATATGTATTCACTGTGAACTCATTAGGAGTTTGTGCCTCAAAAAGTGTACATATAAAAAGACAAAGAAAAATTTTTTTTTTCCCAAACAAGTTATTTGTTGGGTAAAAACAACTGCAGCAAAGTGTTAACTTATTTAGGGCCAGATTACAAGTGGAGCGCTAATTAACGCTCCCGCTCGAGTGTTAACTGTGCTAGAATTAAGTTTTTTGCGCATATCAGATTGTGCTGGTATTATTAGTTGAAAGAATGCTGTTTTCGCTCGCATGCTAACCCGAAGAGCACAAAAAGACGAACTTTCAATATCGTGAGCGTGATAACCTATTCCTCTATAGAAGTCAATAGAGAAAAAAAAACTAACACCCTACTCGCACGCAAACCCTATCACATTTTCTCATGTGCACTAACCCGACATGAAAATATGAATATTTCACATTTCAATGTTGTTCACCGAAAAGAATATGTTCTATTTTCTTAAATAAATATTTCTACATATATCTATATAAATATTTAAAAATAATTACGAACATTAGAATGTGAAATATTTACAGTAGATACACAGTATAACACTTTATTAAAAATGAAAATTGCATACATATGTTTTTTCATGTTTTCATCTACTGAACTGCAAAGGGCTCCAATGCACTTATATATATATATATATATCACAATATCTGTACATATGTATTTATGTGTTTATATGTGTATATATGTCTGTAAATACATATTTACACATATAAATACAGAAAAACATATATACACTCATATTTAGACATATAAACATTTATATACCGTATATTACACCTGAGACCTCATAACTTTTTTTTTCATTATTTTTTTAAATACATTTTATTAGATGGTGTTATTATGATTGTAACTGTACTTTGTAATGTATTTTTAATGTGTTTTTTTTTTACACTTTTTTGTTTCGTTAAATAGTTAAGCATAGCTCTGAGGACACGCTAACCCGAAGAGTGTTAACATGAATTGCGCTCAAGGGATTGCATTTACTTTGAATTTGTAATACAAGTGATAAACCTGACGCGCGCAAACACCCGCGATAAACCCCTTATCGCTCGCAAGCAAATGTTTGAGCTCCACTTGTAATCTGGTCCTTTGTTTTTACAAACAGGTGTCATGTCCATAGCGCTGCGGAATCTGTTGGCGTTCTACACATACCTGATAATAATAATATTAAGTGTTTGCAAGACTGTGGAAAAGTCTTGTAATTACTAGATATTTTATGTCACCTTAATTAGAAAAAAGTTAAATCCAAACATATTAGGTAATCACCATCAATGTTAAATGAATTAGACACTATGGGACCGAATTATTAAGCAACGTATGCTACTCATTCCGCGCAAGCCTTCTGGCTCGCTGGAATCAGGAGTTAAGAAGCAGCAGTCGTAACTCATCTGCCACCTCTGAAGTGGCGGACTGCAATCATATATGATCAAGATGACTGACACCCCCCGCTAGCGGTGCAGGGGGTGGCATTGCACAAGCATTTCACCAGAAATGTTTGTGCAATGATAAATGCAGACAGCGTATGCTGTGTGCATTTATCAATGTCGGGAGGACATGATTCGCTACAAATGTTTGTGCAATGATAAATGCCGACAGAGTATGCTGTGTGCATTTATCAATGTCGGGAGGACATGATTCTCTACAGCGAATCATGTCCGCCCGTCATTTGTTAAATCTACCCCTATGGTTTACTTTTGTTTGGCCATGTATCTTTGCTTCTGTGAAGCCATGTTTGCCCCTTCACATACCTTTGATATGCTAGTATCATATTGTTTTTGTATGTTGGCCTTGATTGTCCTGTAATATCATTTTACTAAATTCTAACCACTTTTCTTCTTACCTATTTGAATGGTTTACAAAATGAAAAAAAAAGAAAAAGAAAAAAACCTGCCATGTCTTGACAGCAATTAACGACTGATTTAAAGGGACATGAAACCCAAATTTAGTTTTTTCATGATTCAGACAGAACATATAGCTTTGAAAAACTTTTCAAGTTAATTCTATTATCAATCTTGTTTGATTCTCTTGGTAACATTTGTTGAAAAGCATACCTACGTAGGCTCAGGAACAGATGTTGATTGCTAGCTGCACTATATTCCTCTTGTCATTGACTTACCCAAAGGATACCAAGAGAATAAAGCAAATTTGTAAATAAATGAAAATTTGGGAGTAGGTTAAAATTGTATGCTCTGCCTAAATCCTGAAAGAAACATTTTAGGTTTCACGTCTCTTTAAAGGGACAGTCTACTCCAGAATTTTTATTGTTTAAAAAGATAATCCCTTTATTACCCATTCCCTAGTTTTGCACAACCAATACTGTTATATAAATACACTTTTTACCTCTGTTATTACCTTGTATCTAAGCCTCTGCAAACTGTCCCCTTATTTCAGTTATTTTGCCTGACATCCATTTTAGCCAATCAGAACTGACTCAGCTGAACTTCACGTTTGTGAGCACAGTGTTATCTATATGACACACTTGAACTAATACCCTCTTGTGGTAAAAAACTGTCAAAACGCCCTGAGAGAAAAGGCGGCATTCTAGGGCTTAGAAATTAGCATATGAATTTACTAGCGCCTAGATTTAGAGTTTTGCGGCCAAAGGGGTGCGTTAGCTACGCGTGCTTTTTTCTGTCTGCACCTTTTAAATACCGCTGGTATTTAGAGTTCACAGAATGGCTGTGTTTTCAGTGCGTTAGGCTCCAAAAAGGGAGCGTAGAGCATAATTAACGCCACTGCAACTCTAAATACCAGCGTTGCTTACGGAAGCGGCCAGCTTAAAAAACGTGCTCGTGCACGATTCCCCCATAGAAAACAATGGGGTTGTTTGAGCTGAAAAAAAACCTAACACCTGCAAAAAAGCCGCGTTCAGCTCCTAACGCAGCCCCATTGTTTTCTATGGGGAAACACTTCCTACGTCTGCACCTAACACCCTAACATGTACCCCGAGTCTAAACACCCCTAACCTTACACTTATTAACCCCTATTCTGCCGCCCCTGCTATCGCTGACACCTGCATATTATTATTAACCCCTAATCTGCCGCTCCGTACACTGCCGCCACCTACATTATAGCTATGTACCCCTAATCTGCTGCCCCTAACACCGCCGACCCCTATATTATATTTATTAACCCCTAATCTGCCGCCCCCAACGTCGCCTCCACCTAACTACACTTATTAACCCCTAATCTGCCGACCGGACCTGAGCGCTACTATAATAAAGTTATTAACCCCTAATCCGCCTCACTCCCGCCTCAATAACCCTATAATTAATAGTATTAACCCCTAATCTGCCCTCCCTAACATCTCCGACACCTAACTTCAATTATTAACCCCTAATCTGCCGACCGAATCTCTCCGCTACTGTAATAAATGGATTAACCCCTAAAGCTAAGTCTAACCCTAACACTAACACCCCCCTAAATTAAATATAATTTAAATCTAACGAAATAAATTAACTCTTATTAAATAAATTATTCCTATTTAAAGCTAAATACTTACCTGTAAAATAAACCCTAATATAGCTACAATATAAATTATAATTATATTATAGCTATTTTAGGATTAATATTTATTTTACAGGTAACTTTGTATTTATTTTAACCAGGTACAATAGCTATTAAATAGTTAAGAACTATTTAATAGCTAAAATAGTTAAAATAATTACAAAATTACCTGTAAAATAAATCCTAACCTAAGTTACAATTAAACCTAACACTACACTATCAATAAATTAATTCAATAAAATACCTACAATTACCTACAATTAAACCTAACACTACACTATCAATAAATTAATTAAATACAATATCTACAAATAAATACAATGAAATAAACTAACTAAAGTACAAAAAATAAAAAAGAACTAAGTTACAAAAAATAAAAAAATATTTACAAACATCAGAAAAATATTACAACAATTTTAAACTAATTACACCTACTCTAAGCCCCCTAATAAAATAACAAAGACCCCCAAAATAAAAAAATGCCCTACCCTATTCTAAATTACAAAAGTTCAAAGCTCTTTTACCTTACCAGCCCATAAAAGGGCCCTTTGCGGGGCATGCCCCAAAGAATTCAGCTCTTTTGCCTGTAAAAAAAACACATACAATACCCCCCCCCCAACATTACAACCCACCACCCACATACCCCTAATCTAACCCAAACCCCCCTTAAATAAACCTAACACTAAACCCCTGAAGATCTTCCTACCTTATCTTCACCATACCAGGTTCACCGATCGATCCAGAAGAGCTCCTCCGATGTCTTGCTCCAAGCCCAAGCGGGGGGCTGAAGATGTCCATGATCCGGCTGAAGTCTTCATCCAAGCGGGAGCTGAAGAGGTCCATGATCCGGCTGAAGTCTTCTATCAACGGCATCTTCAATCTTCTTTCTTCCGGATCCATGTTCATCCCGCCGACGCGGAACATCCATCTTCACCGACGTCTTCCCGACGAATGACGGTTCCTTTAAGGGACATCATCCAAGATGGCATCCCTCGAATTCCGATTGGCTGATAGGATTCTATCAGCCAATCGGAATTAAGGTAGGAAAATTCTGATTGGCTGAGCTCGCATTCTATTGGCTGTTCCGATTAGCCAATAGAATGCAAGCTCAATCTGATTGGCTGATCGGATCAGCCAATCGGATTGAACTTGATTCTGATTAGCTGATTCCATTAGCCAATCAGAATTTTCCTACCTTAATTCCGATTGGCTGATAGAATCCTATCAGCCAATCGGAATTCGAGGGACGCCATCTTGGATGACGTCCCTTAAAGGAACCGTCATTCTTCAGTTGGTCGTCGTCGGAAGAAGATTGGTCTGCGCTGGAGGTCTTCACGATGGAGCCGTTCCTCATCGGATGAAGATAGAAGATGCCGCTTGGATCAAGATGGTTGCCGGTCTGGATCGCCTCTTCTTCCCGGATAGGATGAAGACTTTGGAGCCTCTTCTGGACCTCTTCAGCCGCAGGATTATGGATCGCCAGCCCCCGCTTGGGTTGGATGAAGATTTTGGAGCCAGGACCGATCGGTGATACCCGGTGAGGTGAAGATAAGGTAGGAAGATCTTCAGGGGCTTAGTGTTAGGTTTATTTAAGGGGGGTTTGGGTTAGATTAGGGGTATGTGGGTGGTGGGTTGTAATGTTGGGGGGGGGGGGTATTGTATGTGTTTTTTTACAGGCAAAAGAGCTGAATTTCTTGGGGCATGCCCCGCAAAGGGCCCTGTTCAGGGTTGGTAAGGTAAAAGAGCTTTGAACTTTTGTAATTTAAAATAGGGTAGGGCATTTTTTTATTTTGGGGGCTTTGTTATTTTATTAGGGGGCTTAATTAGTTTAAAATTGTTGTAATATTTTTCTAATGTTTGGGTTTATTTTACAGGTAAGTATTTAGCTTTAAATAGGAATAATTTATTTAATAAGAGTTAATTTATTTCGTTAGATTTAAACTATATTTAACTTAGGGGGGTGTTAGTGTTAGGGTTAGACTTAGCTTTAGAGGTTAATACATTTATTACAGTAGCGGCGAGATTAGGTCGGCAGATTAGGGGTTAATAATTGAAGTTAGGTGTCGGCGATATTAGTGAGGGCAGATTAGGGGTTAATACTATTTATTATAGGGTTATTGAGGCGGGAGTGAGGCGGATTAGGGGTTAATAACTTTATTATAGTAGCGGTGCGGTCCGCTCGGCAGATTAGGGGTTAATAAGTGTAGGCAATTGGAGGTGACGTTGAGGGGGGCAGATTAGGGGTTAATAAATATAATATAGGGGTCGGCGGTGTTAGGGGCAGCAGATTAGGGGTACATAGCTATAATGTAGGTGGCGGTGGTGTACGGAGCGGCAGATTAGGGGTTAATAATAATATGCAGGGGTCAGCGATAGCGGGGGCGGCAGATTAGGGGTTAATAAATATAATATAGGGGTCGGCAGTGTTAGGGGCAGCAGATTAGGGGTACATAGGGATAACGTAGTTGGCGGCAGTGTACGGAGCGGAAGATTAGGGGTTAAAAAATTTAAATAGAGTGGCGGCGATGTGGGGGGACCCCGGTTTAGGGGTACATAGGTAGTTTATGGGTGTTAGTGTACTTTAGAGCACAGTAGTTAAGAGCTTTATAAACCGGCGTTAGCCAAGAAAGCTCTTAACTACTGACTTTTTTCTGCGGCTGGAGTTTTGTCATTAGATTTCTAACGCTCACTTCAGCCACGACTCTAAATACCGGCGTTAGAAAGATGCCATTGAAAAGATAGGATACGCAAATGACGTAAGGGGATCTGCGGTATGGAAAAGTCGCGGCTGGAAAGTGAGCGTTAGACCCTTTCCTGACTGACTCCAAATACCGGCGGTAGCCTAAAACCAGCGTTAGGAGCCTCTAACGCTGGTTTTGACGGCTACCGCCCAACTCTAAATCTAGGCCTAGGTTTAGCTTTCAACTAAGAATATCAAGAGGACAAAGCAAAATTGGTGATAAAACTAAATGGGGGGGCGGAGCCAACTTCTCATGCAGCCAGACGTGTTTTTATGAAGCTCTGGACTTTCAGATCTGGATATAGTGTTTAATTTATATATATTGAGCCTGAATTTCTACTACTATTTTACTGAATACACATGCTGGCTGCTCCTAGTTACAAGAAGAGGAAAGAGTCCCGTATTGGAGTTATTTGGGACATTTTGCCAATCCTCCCTCATCAGATACGCCACGTGGAGCTGCCAAATACTATTTACACTTTACTACTACTTATAATATGGAGGCCTTGAAAGCCTGGGAGCAACGCACTCAACAGCTTTTAGAGAGCCATTTCCAGAGTATGGCGGAGGACATACTGTCGTTCGTGATCTCCCTAACACAGCAGGAGCCCAGATGCACTGACCCTGGGATGAGCGGTGGCAACAACGATACTAAGGAGAGACCGGTTGCCTGGCGGCTAGAGAACGAGCTGGAAACGGCTCCTTCATTGTTAGTAGACACCATAGTTAGCCAGCTACTGGAGTCATCTCTACACCAAGACCCCGCGTGTTCTTTACCCACCCTAGACCCGGGGGAAGCGACCAGCCCTTGGGGCAGGGAGATGTATACTGTGTACAGGGATCTGGCTCCTTATGATCCTGTATGGGCGGCTCCTAGTTTCCATAGCCGCAAGAAAGAGGAGGCAGCGCGATTGACAGCACCAGAAGCCTTTAACCCTACAGAGCGTGTTCTATTCCTCATACCCAAAGCCCTAATGACTGACACTAAGGTGTACCTCGCCGGCCCTTCTTTGCAGTCTGCTCGGGAAACCTCGGGTCTCAGAGGGCTACCAGTCACAAGAAGAGCACTGAGTTCACATCAGATGGATGCAGCTGATCTCCGTATATTAGGGCCCTTACATCACCTTTCACCAACGGCTCCTGTAATACAGAGAAGGAGAGACACAGGACTACACAGCATACAGATCCGCTTTGCAAAGGGTCCGTTCTTAACATTTTTTTGTACACGCAGCCCTGATATAGGTATATCATCTCCCCCCACCGGGCTAGACTTATATCAGAAGCTGGGAATAGGCTAAGGCTAAGTGATAATAAAATCAACTGGGACTTTATCTAGGTTAAAAAGTTGTCTGTTCGTTTATAGCATGTTGCTCCTATTTTGGTTTTGCAGTTACATACATATCTGAATATATCCTGTTTTTATATAAATTGCCTTGACTAATATAAGTGAATAGTTTAGTTTGATGCTCTTTTTTTCATATTATTTTAGCTGGTGAAGACTGGTCTCTCCCGCTCTATCTCACATACTAGAAGATTTACCTGAGGTCATACCCACTGTCTGCCCCCTAATGTTGAGCTAATAACTGCATGTCAGCCTATTTAATGTTATCTTTGGGGTTCAGGGTTACGTGTGTTGTCACTATATACCATATCTAAGTATTAGAACTCTCTTAATTGCACAATTTGCACATCTACTATGGGGCTCCCTTTACATTTTTCTGTTCTCATGAGTGTATTTGTTATTTTATTACTAGTGCCCTGCTTTCCCTGTTTAATTCCATGATTAATAACAGTGCTAGACACTTTGGATGCATAAGTAGGACATATTTTGCCCAATATAGATATCCCTGAGGATATGTTTATTATTCCACTTCAGATGGGTTCATTACTCAATACTATGCACCCATACAAGCTCCATAATTACTTCAGATATGTGCACCTTTGTGAAATGTTTTACTTCGCTTTTAGGTTTCAGCAAATGTCTGGATTTAATATATGTTATATGTCAATAATACTCAGCTATCCTCACATATCTTAAGGTCCACTCTCTCTTAGGGACTAACTTGGGAAGCAAACTCTAATGGATTCGTTTCCAGTACTATTGTACAATATACAGTGAGATTTCAAGGTAAATAGTTTTCATTATGTATTACATAATCGGATACTCACCAACTCATACAACAGATGATTTGACTTCCCACTGATTTTAATATTTGAATATTTTAGGAATGTTTAATAAGATATTATGTTCGCTAAACTTCTCCCTAATTGACTCCACTATCCAGGCTATATTATTGCAACCAAATATTGTAGTACCTGATTGACGCCATCATTTTCTATGTATGCAGCTTGGATCTATCGCATGTGGCCAGGGCGGTGAGACGTATAGCAGAAGCCAGCACTATTATATGTTCTATATTTACAGACCTTTTTTTTTTAGAAGGTATAGAGAAGTTTTTACCTACATGAGACCTGCCAGAGGAAGTACTAATACCATAGCATATTTACTAATTCATCATACTTCCATCAATATATCAGCTCATTATCCAAACAGTAAAATAGAAGTCTTAACAATAAGACACTTGTGATGATAGTTCCTATAAATGTTCTCCTATTGCATGGTTACACCTTTTTTTCAACCGTAGCTACCCCCAACTGTTAATATTACAACAGGTCTCCACACTCTTTTAGCTGCTCAGATTGAGAACAATATATGCAATGAGCAATTATTTATTTTTGAACTAGATATACTCCTGTCGACTATAAATATGGCATAGTTGACAGAATATATGCCTATTTACATCCAATGGATTACTTGCCCCATAGACACATTTATATACTATTTTCTTAATTTTTAAGGCTCCGCCCCCCTATCATTCTCCCCCCCCTTATACCGAGCGGCTCTGGCCCGCTGAACCCCCCCCCCATGCACTTTGGCCCAAAAGAGGCCAGACTAAAGCCAACTCCCTACATCTTTCCATTATTAGAATATAGAGTACTCCTTATATCAGGGTAGGGATCATCAGTTTCATAATATAAAAATCGAGGTCTCCTTGTCATGTGTCCCAGTCACCCTCATCTACCATAAATTAATTTATTCTTTGAGTTTATGGTCACAGAAAGAGTGTTATAATTCATGTAAGTAATTATTTTCTTACTATTGTACTTGCTGTATAGCACAATATGAGCTCTTATCTATACATATTTATATAGCAGTACCACTGGTTTGAGATGGCGATAATACTTGCAACTCTGCTACTTTAATGCTTCGGCTCAAGTTTATTTTCTTTGTGAAAAATGTATAATTACCTTTATCACTTCTGATCCGTGTCTGGACACATATTCTGTTGTACTGTTATTATTCAATACCTCAATAAAAAAAATAATTAAAAAAAAAAAAAAAAAGTAAATTGGAAACTTGTTTAAAATTACATTCTCTCTCTGAATCATGAAAGTTTATTTTGGACTAGACTGTCCCTTTAATTTAAATCTTTCAATTATAAAGCTTTCATGAGCTATAATGTCCTATTACACTTTGTTTTCCAGCGGAAGTCTCAGATATAATACAATTTATTTCACTAATTTGCAGGATTTATCTCTAATGATTCTGGTTTCTTGCCAGATAAACTACACCCTTCTTGGATGTGGTGTGAGCTATCAGACAACAGAAAACTAAACTGTGAATTTTCCAATGAAAAGCATCTTGACGTCTTTGCAAAACTGATACTAACTGGCGTGACACAGCATAAGTGACAATTAAACCTTGCATCAAAAAGACTTGAAGCCCTGTAGGTCAAATGACTGATACACTTAATAACTGTGTAAAATATCACTGTGGTGTATTTGTGTTACTGGAGCCTTTGGCAAGTTCAACTTTCAGTTGTGTGCTGAACATATTTGGAAAGAAATCAGTCACTCCAGATGCCTTTTTTATTTTTAATAGCCTGTGGACACACGTCAGACATGTATTAGTTAATCTCAAGCAGTAGGCGCCCATTGCTCGATGAGCTATAGCTAGTTTCCTGGCACTCAATAACAAAAGCAAAATATAGCTGCAAGCAGCAATAGAGGTGGCCAAGCGCATCACTTTTGCAATGGCATACAAGCAGCTAAGTCACAATGTAAAGCTATAAAGCACATTTTTACAGTTCTAACATAAGCAATTGCAAAGAAAACACATTTTCGAAATATTTGCATTTTTCAAGATGGCTGCTACAGCATATGACTAATACTTTCAACATAAACAGATGTAACTCTAGGTCACAATATATGGTTATACAGCAAATTTCACAGCTTTAACATAAGTGGTTGCAAAGAAAACACATTTTTGAAAATTTTGCGTAAACCAATATGGGTGCCACAGCTTGTGACCAATTCCTTCAACATGAACAACTGTGACTCTAGGTCACAATATAAGGTTATACAGCAAGTTTCACAGTTCTAACATAAGTGGTTGCAGAGAAAATAGATTTTTGAAATTTTTGTGCAAAACAAAATGGCTGCCAGATCATATGATATGCAGTCTCCATATTATGCTCAATAGTTCTCACCATAGATTATAATAAGCATGGTAAAAATAAAGCATTTTTGTAAAGCGGTTTTTGTTTTATTATTAATTAAAAAATATTGTTAAGCATTTTTGCAGAATTCAAAATGGCTTCCAAACCACATGACCTATCAACTTCTCTTGAACAAATCTGAATGTGAGTCATAAGATAACTCTATAAACAAAATTTCAAGTCTGTCCCATAAGCGGTTTTGGAGAAGAAGATTTTTGTAGTTTTTAAAAACAGCGCATACAAAACAAAATGGCTGCCAAGCTATGCAATTTATGGCTTTCAAATTGCACATACTAATGTTCACTATAGACCTCTACAATTTGCAGATGTTTCATGAAAATTTGCAGATGTTTTATTTCACGAAGGCGACTGTGCAATGCAAATTTTGACTGCAATATTGCCTTTGAGGGTTATGACTATGTGTAATCACATGTCTATTACACTGTAATATTGTTAAATATTGCAAAACTAATGCATAAAGTGCAAATTTACGCAATTAAATGTTGATAAAAAGGTTAATGTCTCATGGCAGCCATGGTAAAATTGCAGTTTAAACAAACTTAGTAGAGGACCTTGTAAGAAGCATATGTACAAAATTGTGCTTTATTGCACTAAGCGGTTTAAGAGAAGATGCTTAAAGATTTTCGCAAAATGCAAGATGGCTGCCTAACCTTATGACCTATGAGTTCAATGTTGCATGAGATATAGCAGAGCAATAGGCTGTATCAGTATACCTGATTTCAAGAGGTTTGCATCAGCAGTTCAAGAGTTATGGGCAACAGAATAAGTATGGCAGGATAATAATAATAATACAAAAATAAATAAATAATAATAATCCTGACAATAACAATAGGTTGTCCTGCAACTTTGTTGCATGGCCACCTAATGATAAAATAATAATAATAATAATCCTGACAATAACAATAGCTTGTCCAGCAACTACGTTGCTTGGCCACCTAATAATAATCCTGACAAACAATAGCTTGTCCAGCAACTACGTTGCTTGGCCACCTAATAATAATCCTGACAAACAATAGCTTGTCCAGCAACTACGTTGCTTGGCCACCTAAATGTATAAAAAATATTGTTCAGTCTGTGAGGCCAATTTATCAAAGATCTTGCGGACCTGATCCGACAGTGTGGATCAGGTCCGCAAGACCTCGCTGAATGCGAAGAGCAATACGCTCTCCGTATTCAGCATTGTACCAGCAGCTCACAAGAGCTGCTGGTGCAACACCGCCCCCTGCAGACTCGCGGTCAGCAGGGAGGTGTCAATCAACCCGATCGTACTCGATCAGGTTGAATTGCAGTGATGTCTGTCTGCCTGCTCAGAGCAGACGGACAGGGTTATGGAGCAGCGGTCTTTAGACCGCTGCTTCATAACTGCTGTTTCTGGCCAGTCTGAAGACTCACCAGAAACACGGCCCTTCAAGCTCCATTCGGAGCTTGATAAATGGGCCTCTGTGAGAACATTCTCTGGACCTGAGTACATTGTTAGAATTTGTGATTATCTCATACGCCACAAACAACAAATTAGCACACACAAGATAAATATGTATTAAACTTGTAAAGCATTTAAAAACAATAAAAAACCAAACAAAAACAACCCTACTTACTAATAACCCAAACTGTGCTTTAAAAGCTGCCTTCCTATTTAAAATGAGAAGAAATAACATTCAATACACAATTTATACCGCATTACAGGCCTCTATCCATGAAGCTTTGCAGGGGAAATATTGTATGATACTTTAAAAGTGTTAACTACAAACACAGACAAGTGTTCCCTTCCTATTCCAGTGGAGCGCTTTTCTCACAATTTTCACGATCCTGATACCTCATATTGCATTGAGGTCACACTGTGTGAGTAATACTCCTGCAGGATTTGCCTTTGTTTTTTATTTTGTTACTTGTTTATGTGTGTCAATTAAACAGTATCACGCTATGGGGCCCATTTATCAAGCTCCAGATGGAGCTTGAGGGCCCGTGTTTCTGGCGAGCCTGCAGGCTCGCCAGAAATAGCAGTTATGAAGCAGCGGTCTAAAGACCACTGCTCCATAACCCTGTCCGCCTGCTCTGAGCAGGCAGACAGACATCGCCAAAAATCGACCCGATCGAGTACGATTGGCCACAAATCTGCAGGGGGTGAAGTTGCACAAGCAGCTCACAAGAGCTGCTGGTGCAATGCTGAATACGCAGAGCGTATTGCTCTCCGCATTCAGCGAGGTCTGTTGGACCTGATCCGCACTGTTGGATCAGGTCCGACAGACCTTTGTTAAATAGGCCTCTATGTCTTCTTTTTGATATTTCTTTTTTTGGAGACACATTGCACTACTGAGACAGAGACTTCTCCGTATCTCCTATGTCACGTAGCGATCAGCTACGTGGGAAGGAGTTCCCTCTCCATTTCAGTTCTTCACCTTACCTCATAGGATTGAGGTTTTGTGTGTAAGTAGCCTGACTGCACATTTACGGATATATATTTAAGGACATTGCTATGGTATCATATTGTTGATATGTTTCTTTTTAGACACCTACCAATATAGCCATTGTTTTTAGGTTACTTTTGTTGTTTCTCTTATCCGATAGCGCTGTGTAAACCCTCTTTCTTTTATGATGTTTGTTGTCATTTGATGTGTGGCTGTGTCTTGGGGGGCACAGACACCCATCTTATACCACACTTTAGCAGCTTCGGTATTTGAAGGCAACTATTTTTGGTCAGCATATTTATGTGAATATTATTTAGTGATTGTATAGATTAGTTTCTTGCGCCACCCAGTACCTTATTCCTGGGGAATCGTTTTGCCTAGAGATCGGTCCACTGCCTTTCGTCTCTGATATATATATATATATATATATATATATATATATATATATAAATATCATAGCTGTCAACATTTAAAAATAAAATCCAGGGACATGTATGGTTTGCATAGCTCAGCTCACTCCAATCCACCCCAAAACAAGCACTTAAAGGGACAGTATACACCAATTTTCATATATTTGCATGTAATAGACACTACTATAAAAAAAGAATATGCACAGATACAAATAGAAAAATCCAGTATAAAACATTTTAAAAACTTACTTATAAGAATATAGCACTATTGATGAGGTTAGGATGGGACACCCACTAAAATGGACTGAGAAAGCAGGAAGAGCAGACACCCCCTTCTCCCCTGCTTATGAAAAGACCCATTACCCCAATAGGAGATAGCTGGATTCTGTAGATATCAGTATACATCTAAAACTTTGGGGCTTGGTTAGGAGTCTAAAAACCAGCACAATGTTAGTTAAAAATAAGCAAAACTATAATTTTTTTTTAAAACACCCCCATATGGGCTATACAAATGGATCATCTACAAAACATTTATGCAAAGAAAAATTGAGTGTACAATGTCTATTTAATTAATAGTATAATTTAGCCATACTGACTGCCTAAAGGGATAGGAAAGTTTAAATTACTAAATAAATACTGCTAAATTTCAGTGTGTCACAGAAGACCACAGGAAAAAGAGACTAATGCCATAGCGACCTCTGTGGTAGGAGTACTGCACTGCACACAATATTAATAAACTACACAGACTGAATTAAACAAGGGACAAGCTTAAAAGACCGGGACAGGAAGCCAAAAAAGGGACTGTCCCAGTAATAACGGGACAGTTTAAATCCCAATGGAGGACACTCTGACCTTGTCTTTCAGCCACCAGGATGCAAGCAAAGTCATAAACATAAGTCTAATAAACATAAGCCGATTTATTAAAGTGCGAGCGGACATGATACGATGTAGCATATCATGTCCGTCGCACATCGATAAATACCGACAGCATACGCTGTCGGCATTTATCATTGCACAAGCAGTTCTTGTGAACTGCTTGTGCAATGCCGCTCCCTGCAGATTTGGTCGCTAGCAGGGGTGTCAATCAGATTGATGTCCGCAGCCTCAGAGCAGGTGGACAAGTCATGGAGCAGCAGTCTTTAGACCGCTGCTTAATAACTGCTGTTTCCGGCGAGCCTGAAGACTTGTGCGGAAACAGGGGCATCAAGCTCCATTCAGAGCTTGATAATTCGGCTCCTTAGTCTGATGAAGGAGTGAGATATATTTTATATAATTATTTATAAAATAATTTACCAGGGAGGATACATTGAGATTTCTCTCATTTTCAAGTATGTCCTGGGTCCACAAAACATTGCATTGATACAATAGGGTACAATAAAATACAAAAACAATAATAATACACAATAGATGCAAACATTTTACATAGAACAGGTAAGAAATATATAATCAACCATGACAGGTGCATTCTGTTTTGAGATATGTAGAGAGGGATCTCTTAAAGGATATTAGGCTTGGGGAAGGTTTGAAAGTGTGCGGGAGGTCGTTCCATAATTGTGGTGCTCTGTAGGAAAAGGAGGATCGAGCTGCTTTCTTTTTGTATTGAGGCAAGCTAAATAATGTGCTGGTATTGGATCTGAGGTTATAGGAGGTGGGAATAGCCGGGAAGAGCATTCTGCTCAGGTAGGGTGGGAGCTTCCCAGAAAGGCTCTTAAACACGAGGCAGGAAAGATGGAGGGTGCGTCTGGATTCCATCTTCAGCCAGTTTAGTTCTTTTAGCATGTCACAATGGTGGGTCTTGTAGTTACATTGTAGCACAAAGCGGCAGAACGAGTTATACAATGTATTAAGTTTATTAAGGTGAGTTTGCGGTGCAGGTGCGTATACTACGTCCCCGTAATCCATGATACGCATCAGCATTTGCTTTACAATCTTTTCCTTTAGTGTAGGGCTTAGGCAGGATTTGTTTCTGTACAGGGCACCTAGTTTTGGATAAAGTTTAGATGCAAGTTTTTCTATGTGGAGGCCAAAAGATAGATTAGGGTCTAACAACATACCCAAGTATTTGAAAGAGTGGACTGCGGTAAGCGTGCAATTGGATTTTGTTTTGATGCGTAGGTGGGAATTTTGTAATTTGTGTAGTTTAGGACCCGTTCCAAAAATCATTGTGACAGTTTTGTCAGTGTTTAGGAAGAGTTTGTTTTTTGAGATCCACTTTTATACCTCTGTGAACTGGTCTTGGAGCACTGCTTCAAACTGCGGCAGATCAGATTTGTTTGCATAGATTACTGTGTCGTCTGCGTACGTGTACAGTTGAGGATTTGCAGACATTAGGCAGATCATTTATAAATAATGTGAATAGTGGTGGGCCGTGAATGGAACATTGGGGAACACCACGCGTGA